>NC_056744.1:816290632-816425632 GCF_019279795.1 Protopterus annectens
GTACTTCCCAGGGCAACAGCAGCATTAAAAGTAATTTGTGGGTAAAGTACCTTTTCCTCTAATAAAAGATCCCAATCACCACTCCTAACTAGGTCGACAACTTTTTCCAGTACAATAAAAGAAAATTTTCTAAAACCGTTACATTGTGTTGAATGTTTATATAAAACATTCTTAGTATCTGTTTTACAAATAGCATACACATGCTGATAAATTCTAATTTTAAGGGGCCCTCTGTTTTTCCCATATAAAATGCAGGACAAATAGCACATGGAGATAAATATACAATACTTCTTGTATTGCAATCATAACTGCTCTTGAGGGAAATCAGTCTAGAAAAACCAGGAATAGAGAAGTGAGTGCCTTGAGAAATATATCTACATTGCTTACATGCCCCAAAATGCCTCATACTCACATTCCTGGTAGAAGTTACTACCCTATACTGGTTCATTTCAAACATTGTTTTCAAATTCAAACTACTTTATACACAAATCTAAGGCACGAGCCCAATTTATCTAGCAAGTCAAATGCACCAAAAACTATTGTCCAATGGCAACTAATCATCTTCATCAAGGGTGATATATCTGTTGTACTCTGACACCATAGCTTTTAACCAGTTATTATTTAAAGGTCCCTTTTTTATAGTACTGCCTCCATACTGCAAATGTGGTTTGCATCTGACATGTCTTTGTCTTTTCACCCAATCCATTATCTCTTGTAACAGGTGCAGTGGATACCCTTGACCCCAAAACATGTCACATAAAGTCGATGCTTACTGGCCAGAGCCAGAATCTTTGAAAATTAGTCTACTTAACATTATCAACTGGCCTCTAACCAGATTCCTCTTCTGCCAAAATGGATGTTATTTAGAAATTTGCAAGCATAACAGTTTTTGAATTGGCATATATTTTATGAAGGAGCTGAAGTCTAAAACCCAGTTGTCAGTCCTCAATGATTTGCCAGAATGCCACAAATTTTATGAGGAATGGACTGAAAATATGAAGCAAAAGCAAAGAAATTCTGCAAAGTCAGGGACAGATTCAACTTGTTTCAAATGTAAGAGTGTAAATATTTCAACTTATATCATGCAAGTGTACAGTAACCCTGTAAAATCAGACTGTTTAAACTGACAAGAGGGTAAGTTGCTTTCATTAATAACCAGTCCCACCAACACTTAAAGCCATATTGCTGACTGTATAAACTTCCAATATGACTGCAATTACCACAAAGAGTAACAATAAAGGGGGCATTTTAAACTGGATTCAACATTCACAGAATAACTGATAAAACAATGTCATGAGAAGTCTGTCACATTTCAGCTATAGACTGCACTCTAATCCATAATAGTAATTATAGCTATTTTGTCTGCATACAGATGTCAGATGCTAAAGTTTTAGTTATTTCAGCTATAGAAACAATTATTGTATAAGGTACAGAACCATTGGCTAAGATGTAAACAACTTGACTTGAACAGAAAGTAAATGTTCCTGTTTTCAAAGCAATGTGACATATTTTTACACATTAAAAATGCTGTCCACTCTGTTCCACTGGCCATAGCTCTGCTGATAGTAGCTCTCAATGTCTTCAGTCAACAGTCAGGACAAAGCAAAAATATTATCGGGCCAAATGTCCAAACTCTAGCACTTTCTTATTACATTAATTCACTTAAAAGTTTAATAGAAAAAACAGGTTTTACACCAGCATGCATTTTCTGAATATTAAGTATGAAACTCTAATATCTGGCATTATTATTAACTGACAATAAATCCTCCATAATCTGACAGAAAATTAAACATTGTATGAGAGACAGGATAAAAATATAAAGTAAATTGAAGCACATCCTTCAAATTTAGGGACAGCTGTGAGATAGGGCTGTCACTTACTAGTTCTCCTAAGTTCAGGAGAAATATATTCAAAGACATCAGCCCTCAAACAGGGCATCTGGTGCTGCTTAAATACTCACTAATCCAAAATGATTATGTTGGGGATATACTCACTTGCCTCTCCTCTTCCTTCATTCTTGGTGCCCTTGCACATTGACAGGTCAGCTTAGAAGATAAATAAACAACCAACTTAGTAAGTGTTGGCAATGAGTTTGTTCTTCCACAAAACACGTTTTTTAAATAACATGGTTTTGATAGAGGGTCTGTCAGCAAGCAAAGGCAGCTTGACCTGAGCGATCCAATAACATTGCTCAGGTTGACAGCCAGATCAGAAGCCAATTTTGGAAAAAACAATAATAATAATAAAGCTTCAAAGTAATATGTGACACAAAAAAATCAGAAAAGTGCAAATCCATGATAAAAGATAGAATTGGATCAAAATAATCATTGCAGCTGGTAAAAAAACAATTTAGGGATAGCTATTATTTTTAAGAAATATTATTTTTAAGAAAACTTTGCATGAAAATTATTATATGACATAGATCCAGATGGGAGAAGGTGTTATATTACTTATAATTCCCTTCATCTTGATAAACCAGTGCTGATATTAAATATATACACCCTCTGTGCTAAACAACAATAATTCTTCTCCTTGCATAAAATTTTATCCCCCTTTCATGATCACTACATAATTGTAGGAGGCCACTGGAACTCTTCTCAAGATCCCAATTTGGACAGATCATATACTAGTAAACAATATAATGTACACACCACTACAACAATCTTGGAATTAAACAATTATTTTGATCTGTTTGACCCATGTAATTTCCAGAATAACAAGTCACCAAAATATGGGTTTATGTACTACTCACAATGCCATAAAGTGTGGCCCAAAACTGACTTTTTCTTAATTTCAGTATCTTTCCTAAACATGATCATTGATTTTTCTAGGGAACCTAGACTCTTTTCCAATCATTCAAAAATTGCCATCACTATTGATTGGACTCCCAATTTTCACAATGGGACCCGAGGTTATAAATTGGACCCTGAGTGCTAACTTACTAGCAAAAGAAGATATTATAGGGGAAGTGAATGGGTTATTGGAAGATCTCCTAAGGGAGTCATGTTCTTCCCAAACTCCATTTGATATTTACTAGGCTTCTACTAAAGCCCAAATACGTGGGTTTCTATTTAATAAAGCAACCTTCTATAAAAAAAAAACTTTACAATGCTAAGGAAAACTCATTTAAGAATAAAATTACCAACTTGAAGCTGAATTACAAGTAAACCCTATCCAAGAGACTGAGAAACAAATAGCTACTCTTCAGAAGGATCTTTATTTGTTAAACATGAATCAGCTTGCATTTCATGACATTAAAAATCTAGCCAACTACTCTGAATGGTCACATCTTCCCTCTAAACTTTTAGCTAGAGTGTTAAACCAAAAGAATGCCTCTCCTATTATTTCTGAAATATTTTACCAAGGGAAAACAGATTATTCTGACACTGAAATAATTTAGCTGTTTGAAAAACTTTATTCCCATACTTATGCTGCCCAAGCACTCTTGGCTTCAGATCAAGAGAAAAAAAACAATTTTTGAACTAATTAACTTTCCAAAACTTAACTCACAACAACAAGAATATCCTTCATCTCCAATTACCCAGCAAGAAATAATAACTGTAATTAATAATCTTAAGTTGAGCAAAGCTCCTGGGCCAGATGGATTCACTGCAGAATTTTATAAATCCTTTTGTCTGATAATCTCAAAGGTGTTGCTGCTATTATTAAACTATATAAAATACAATAATATTAATGATATCCATCTTAATGCCTCCAAACTATCTTTACCCTCAAAGACAATGCTGACACCACAAATCCAAGGAGTTATAGACCCATCTCCTTAATTAAATTTGACATCAAAATATTTACTACTGTAATGGCCAATAGATTGAAACCTATTATACCTAACATAGTTTCATACTGCCAATCAGATTCTGCTCAATTCAGACAAACCTGTGACAACACACTCTTGCTAGATACTTTGATAAAACTCTCTAATCAGACACATAACCCTCTATTTGCCCTCGGAATTGATGCCTCCAAAGCTTTTGACGGACTCAACCTAGATATTCTTTCATCGGACCTACCTCACTTTGGTTTACCCTTAAGTTTTGTTCAAATTGTGAAAGCCCTGTATACTAAAGCTTATACATTTTGGCATATAAATAGATTTACCTCTGCAAGGATACAGATTAAAAACGAAGAAGACAGAGATGCCCACTATCTCCATACCTTTTTAACTTGTATATTGAACCCTTATCCCTATTTATTACTCAGAAAACCTTTCATTATATACCTATACTTTATAACACAAAGTTGGAGTCATCAGCATTCGCAGATGATTTAAACCTTGATTTGATGCTACTAAGTTCGGATCTACCAAAAATTCTCAGCTCAATTCATATTTTCTCAATATTTATTGAATTACAAGCTAAATCTGGAGAAGTCTTTAGTCTTCCTGATTAATCTCCCTCACCTCCTCTTTTTAAACCCTCAATCTTTTGAAATCAAATTAAAACAGTCCATGAAATACTTAGGAGTCCTATTCTATCAAGACACTAAACTATTTTATCACAACAATATTGCAAAATTGTGGTCAAACCTGGAACAGGATTGTAATAAATAGAAGAAACTTTAACTTCTCTTCCTCTTTAGACTGGCAATGGTCAAGATGAATATCCTTCCAAGACTTCTCTATTCTTTTAATACTTCTTGGGTGATGGCACATAACAGGTTCTTTAATAAATTACTTTCTTTCATATCCAAGTTCATATGATCCCCTAAATCAGTCAGAATCTCCTACCAGAAATTGATTTCTCTTAAAAATAAAGGAGGTCTAAACCTCCCTGACTTTGTTATACTATGATATAGCTAGTAGTGCTTGACTAATAGCAATCTCAGATTACAGACCAAATAACAGTTCCTATTCCTCAACATTAATAGAGATGACATATAATTATGCTAGGTGTCTTAATTTTAACCCCAAAGCTCTTCCTTTCCTTAGTAAACTGAGCTTGAAAAGTTCTAAACTCCATGCATTTCTAGAAATAGCATAATCATGCTACAAAATCTGGTTGATTCATTGAATCTATCCAGTGCTTTTTATACTCTGCAACCATTGCACCTCAACCCTAATTTAAAAATTAATAACTCAATGCTAAACTTAAATAATTTCCCCCTATTAAAAAAGAAATGTATCCTAGACCTTTACTCTTTTATGAACCACTCCATCCCCGATGTAAGATCTGCCTTAAGTCTTCCCAAGAGTTCCACCATTATACTGAGACAAATCAGAGAATTATGTACAATATCTTATCTGCTTCTAGTTTAGATGAAAAGGATATCAATACCTGTAAAACGATATGGTCTCTAATGTCAATGAAAATGAAAAGGATCTCAAGCACTTATTGTCACAATTACATACCAAAATGTGGTACTTTTTTTCAAAATTTTGGACAGAGCTAAATCCAGCATTATCTACTAACCAAATAACCTAATCTTTCCTAGTAACCTCTAAACTAACTCCCTTTAAGTAATTTGGTTACACACAACTTATGATTGCCAGTAATGCTTACCACACCCAGAGGCGTAGAAGCCGTTAAAGGCTGGGGGGGGGGGGGTTGAGGGTGAGAGTGGAACTATTTACTACCACAGCATAGGTTCACTTGGAGGACATTTTAAGCTTAGCCAGTTTCCCTTTTGGTCTTACCTATCCCATGACTGATAATTGTACATTAGCCCTAGTGAGAATAATTGATCATACCATAGATATTTTGAGGGGACCCATGTAAGGGATGCAGCAGTTAGAAAATGTCTCTATCCATTAGTGGCATGAGGGGTAATCCTGGAGTACATTTTATAAGACCCATCCTTAGATCCAAGTTGCATTTGAATATGGACAGGGATGAGCTTTGTTTTACTTGAACGGATAGTCTGTTCTGAAACAGTGGTAGCCTCTGTGATAAATATCTATCTTCCCACAATATTCAGTTTAGATACCTGGACTGAGTATGTCTGATTCCATTTGACTTGCTGATGTTCAGTAGGTCCATCAGTATTAGGTCAGAGGATACTTTATATGCCATACACAGGTCACCTCTAAGCACTCTGTAGCATACTGAGTATAGTGGTATATTTTTGAGGTGGTCCATGCAAGACCTATTGTTTAGGACTTGTATCCTTTTAGTAAGGTATCTCTGTGAGTATTCCAATTGTTGCATGGGTCTGGACAGATACATGCCAAAGTGGGCATTATACAAAATGATTGACCTAAAGAGGGATTTGTAAATGGGGACAATAACATCTGTAGATTTAGTTGCAATCAATTTGTTTATAAGCTGTGCAATATAGAAAGACTTTATGACTCTGGGCACATATTGGTCAAAAGTTAGGTCACTGTACATACACATTCCCAAATGCCAAACAACTGGGTCAGTTCTCAGGGGGTATTGTCAATTTGGCAGTTCCTGGAGTAAATTACTTCCCAAAAGATATGATAATATTTTTTTGAATTTAGTTTCAGTTCATGATTTTGACACCAGTTATTGTTTGGGGCAAACCTTCCTGCATATGATTAAGTAATTTGGGGATTCAATAACTGTTCCTAGCTTGTAGTCATCTCAAACTTAATCAGCCAAAGCCCTTTGGTATTTCCTTTTACTTTTTGAGATATATATATGCTAAACAGAAAAAGTCTCAGGACTGAACCCTGGGGGACTCCATTAGTGACTGGCCTCTTTCTAGAGGTGACATCTCCTATTTTGATCTCCTGCATCCTGTGAGCAAGTTGGCAATCCAGCTAGTGATTTAAGTGTTTGCTCCTAGATTATTCATCATTTATACTACACCTGAGTAGGGGATTATATCAAAAGGCTTGGCCAGGTCAACGTAATGGGTGTGAACTGTTTTACCTTCATCCATTGCTTTGGTGACAAGAGTAAAGCTTAAAATTTGCCCATGATTGTTGAGCCTTTCATACTGTCTCCCGATTCTTGCCTTAAGAGGTTGAGGTACCAGATGATTTTGTGGTGAAGTAAAAAGAATCTACTACCTCTGCTATGTGTGTGTTTTTTGTATTTTTTGAACTGTAGTTTTTGTAATGTCATATGTTTGACTGTCCCTGATTTTGTGTCATATTTTTGGTCTGTTCCTCATGTGTGATTTCCTGGCAAATTTATGAGGATTGCAAAACTTACATAATGATAGATGCTTGAGTTTCAGACTTCTAGAATTCATATCCTTCAGAAAATGCAGGTTAGTGCAAAACCTGTTATTCTAGCAACAAAGCATACAAGAACAATGTTATATTTAAAATATGTCCCTGATTCTGGACCTTTGATCTTTATCCCAGCCCATTAAGTGTTTGGCTTTATCCCTTGAGCTATAAATTTTTGAAGTTTAAATAAGAACTGTGAACAAAAGCTGTTTACCACTTTCAAGCTCGACCTGTTGCATTTTTTTATTTGTTCAATTAAATGAAAGAGAAGTACAACAAAAACTGTGCAACTTGAAAAATAATTATGATAACCTAACTGAAGACTTAAAGTCAGGCAAGAAATTTTAATAATTTTTTTTATAAGCACAATAAAATCACACCATATTTTTTATTGTTCTTTAAATAAATTAATGTTTCTGGCATGACTAAAAATTGAACAAAACTGGGGCCAACTTGCATTAATGAAAAAAAATGAGTTAAGGCAAGGAAGAAACTGTATTTTAACTTCTGAAAACACAGTAACAGCAAAGTTATTCCAATTTCTTGCCTGCATTAAGTCTTACTTTATCATCATCATCGTCGTCATTATTTTTACTGTTGTAAATGACTGCCCAGAATGCACCTTGGTGGGCCGCTGCCACTTCAGTTGAGGTCCACAATCCACAGAACTGCACTGACATGTTCAGCATTATGACTGTTATTAATTATTATTATTAAATAACAATGAAAACCGTAAACTATCAGAAGTTGGAATGAAACAACAAAGTGTCAGTTGTAAAAAAATAAGTGCTTTCTTTCCTTTATTGTCAAACACAGAACAAAAAGTGCCTATTATTTTTTTTTTTTTTTACAAGTGACACTTCATTGTTTCATTCCAACTTCTGATCATTTATAGTAAATAGTGCAAAATACCAAAGCTGGATCATGGTTAAATAGGCCTCTAGGCAGGTTAATAGATTGGGCCCCTCCCAGAGAAGCCCCTTCTGCAGCAACTCTCTACTACTCCAGCAGCAGCCCTCTCCCCAGCCCCTCCAGTGTTACATTACTTGGCTATTTCTCCTCAGTTACCATAAACACTGTTCAAACCTATCGTGCATACTGTTTTCTCATTTACTTCTACAATGATTACAGAAATTGAAATAAAATAGCACAACCACTGAGCCATTTGCTAAACAGCATATGTCAGTAGAAAATTCTCCTTAAAAGCTGAAACACACTCACTACCTCCCTCAATGGAAGTTTAAATTCTGCACATAGGTGTGGACTTGTGTCTAAATCCACAGCAACGCACACATGGGTCCTCAGTAAGTTAGTTATTGAGTCCTAGGTAATTGACTATGTCACTGGACCAGGCTAGACATTATTTTTTAGTTTTTTTCCAAGAGACCAGATGGTCTTGCAGCTGTATATGTGTGTGTGTGTGGGGGGGGGGGGGTGCTCCCCCATTATTGGCATTTGCCTTCATATGTTTGTTGATTTTTGTTGGTTGTCATTATCTACAAAATCTTAATAAAGATTTTTGAAAAACAAAGAAAAGTGAAAATCGTCTCTAAAAATGGGTAAGTTCCAGTGTCTTTGGGCACTTATGAGAGTGTGCTGAGTTGTCAGACACCTGTATGTGACTAGCTACATGCAACGAGACTGCAAGTTGCTGCATTCTTCAACAGTCTACAAGTGATAAACCCCCACCCCTGAAGCCATGGGAGCAGGGAGGCTACCCAACATGCCTTTACTATAATTCAGCTCTGCACACGCTGTAAAACAATTTCTATAAGTACTTTCACAACCACATATTATCATGCATCAATAAATGCTATTTGTTGTATTCTAAAATAACTTATGCTTAAAGAAATACCTAAGTACTTCTAGTACTCTTGATTACATCTGCGGTGGTGCAGCGGTAGCATTGTTGCCTCACAGCAAGAGGTTCTCCCGTTCGATTCTCAGCTAGTGTGCAGGGAGTGCCTTCTGTGTGGAGTCTGCATGTCCTCCCTGTGGGTCGAGTGGAGTTCTGAAAGACATGCGTGAATGGGTGTGCCTTTGTTGAAGGTTGGGTGTCGAGCTGGCAACTTGACACCATGAAAAGATACTGCCAATCATTAGCGGACCGGAGTTCTGCTGTGGCGATCCCTAACCGGGAAAAGCCGAAAGACAACAACAACTTCTAGTACTCTTCAGTAAACACCGCTCTGGGATTCCTAACACCATGCTGGATAATGAGGACTCCCTGAGCCCTCTGAGCCCTATGCCTATTTCCAAAATGGAACTTAGGATCCCACATCCAGCTACACACTCATACCACTCAACTGTCCAGAATTTGGCAGAACATCTATGACTTTGCTTTATGTAATTGCCCTGATTATTGTAAAAATTTGTTATTGTTTTGTATAAGTCACTGAGGATTGCAGTCAGTCAGTAAGTCCAAACATTATAATTTTATATTTCTCATTGTCCAGAAATTCAGGGATGGTGTTATATCAATTTTTTCACTAAATTAGTATAATATTTAAAAAAAATTTACTGATTTAGGGCCTTTGTCTCCCATTATTTTTCTTAATCAATAATTCTTGATCTAAGAAGTTGAGAGATATGTGTACGCTGTGTTGGCTGAAGACCATAAATTTCTTGTGCCACCATAAAATCAGCTATTCCCATACAGACCTACTAAACTGCACACTTCTTGATCCATGGTAGACTACACATTATGGTGTTAAAGCAGTGTGAATTTCCCTTTTGATTTCTTGGTTTCATGCATTTGTGAAGCTCCTCAGTACTCTATGCTACTAATAATCTTTTCAAAATGAAGTACTTGGCCATCAGATGCTCCAGTAGTTAACATACTATAGTTAAGTACTGTATGCAGCTGTGTAACTCTTCTCCAAATATCCTTGTACCTAATGGCAATTGATTTAGTTAAATATTCTTGGTATTCAATGCTGGAGTGTCTATAAAGGTTGCAGGCATGGTGCATAGAGTTGTATGTGTGTCTGTGTTCATTTGTTTGTGTCTGTGTCTGTGTTTATAAATCCACTGATAGTGTAACACACCTAAAACTGAGTACTTCCATGTGAAGGGGCCCTGTAGTGATTAAGCAGAGGACTAATTGGACATCTCTGTTCTTTCTGCGAAAGTAAACTTGTATTTCATATTCAGATACCTCTAATTTACAAATCAAATGTTTATGAGTTACTACCATAGTCTTAAGATTTCATCCACAAAATGTGAGTATAAGTAAACAATACTGGTTGACCACACTGGATGGCCAGTTGCCCCTTAAATATTGTTCCAAGTCAGACAATAGTAGCATAGTGTATATAGTAGTAAGTTGGGGAGATTAAATAGCTACTAAAACAGTACGAAAGCTTAAAAATGAATTGGGGAGCATTAGTTGATTGTGCAACATTTCTGGGGCAAACTTTTAATTTGATTTGATAGTTCTAAAACGTTTAACTGAAAAGGTTAAGGGAGAGGATAGCAACAAACAGTATATTAGAAATATGAAGAGCAGATGGGTACTAACATTCATATGAATAGACGACATAAATGAAAGGCTTTCTATTAAATTCAAAGTCAATGTGGTTAAGAAAAAGGAGAAACAGTAACCCCATTTCTGTAAATCCTTCTTAAAAAAAAATAAATAAATAAATAAAATGTATAAAATGAAGAGAATACGCTGAAACTAACCAAAAATGCACCTCAAAGTAATCTAATGCACACATGCAAACATTTTTTTTTCAAATCCAAGTAATACAAAAAGTAACAAGTATTTAAATAAAAAAAATATCACACCGCATGGTTAAGTGACAATTGATGAAAAACATAAGGGTCCAGATTCCATAAAATTAATGGAGTCTGACACTTTACATCAACATCCGTGGAAAAGTTGCAGATAACTATGTAATATGTAAATATGCCACAGAGAACGTAGGATCTCTCAGTGCACAACGGCGTATCTCAGTAGTAACGGCACAATGTATATCACTCACAGGTAATCTGTAAGTAATGAAAAATCACTGTTGAAAGTGTGATGTACATTAACAAAGTTTTGGAAAGAATCTCACAATCTAAGCAGTCCGATATTCATAAATACATATCTATATCAGAACCTTTCCAGTAAGTTTACAGACAACTACGGAATATCACCCCAAGTCTATTATTATTAAAATATGCTATGACTTATAGAGTCCATTGGAATCTGTAAATTTTCTAATAAAAAATGAATAAAGATGAAGGGCAATCATGGCCACATCACTGCAGTTAACAATAGGTGTAAGATTTGTGGAAAGCACAGGTAACTCACACACCCAAGGAAACTGGGAGATAGAAAAGCACACATGGAGTATGGGTGAAGAACTGGGGAAGCACAAGGTATATTGAAATAGGAAAAATTGAAGGAAAGTCAGAGGGATATAGTAATTTTTTTGTTGTTGTTGGGAATAGGCCCATTTTTTATTTTTTTAAGAACAGAAGAAAAGATAAAGGTAGGGAAAGAAGAGGCAAAGACCATCGGAGCAGGTATACCCATAAACCAAATATCACCAGAACACGTGATAGTCAAAGATAGGAAAAAACGGTAAGGATACGCAAGTTATACAGACAGCACAATGTATAAGACAGGCAATGGAATGTTGTCAAACAGGGAGGAGATGCATACCAGCCTTGGTAAAATGCAGAAAAACATAGCTACCTATACACTGTCATGATATGACATGTTGCAAACTGTGTGACAGTCATACCTGGATGTGTATGACCAATGGTAAATGTGTTGTAGGGTAATAATTAGTGATCACAGTACACATTGAATAAATAAACAAATGTACAAGTAGTCTGTCAGCAGAGCAAGTGTAAGCCAAGCAACATTAGACATGAGCAAAGACAGATCTTAGAATGCTAGGTAATTCCAGCAGAGGACAAAACAGAACCTCTGATCATGCATGTAAAAGCCAAAAGTCCAAGCTCAGTGTCAAACAGCAGTACTTACAGCAAAGCAGCAAACTATCTGCCACATACACAAGTATATGTACACAACCCAAACAACTGTGTAATGGAATGCATATATGTGACTCACACATGCCATGTCAAAGGCAACACACAGGTGTAGCGCATATATGAATTACTGTCAGTGGCCTAAATGGAACTTACATGAAAGCAATGTCAATACACTTACACACATTAATGACATGTAAGTATATGTTCACAAATCTAACATGATACCTCAAAAAAATATCAGGTTGTGCACATGAAATAACAATGTATACTAGTTAACACACAAGTATAATGAGAACAAGGCTCTATTGCAAGCAGTAGCCAGCGACCTGTATGCAGATGTCCTGCATCTGTAAAATGGCCATATATATGGCACATGACCTTGTAAACAAACTAATACATGATGATGGACCATAATTGCAGCAAAGGCAAACATCTCTGCAAAATATATTATGTAACTACAAAGGTGGAAGGGAGGTGGACAACCTGGACCCACATCAAGGAAGACAACAATAAATCAGGACAAGGTAAATTTGCACATTACAAATATATGTTTACTCCACAAAGAGTACTGTCGAAAGCCAGCCTAACAAAGCAAATGGCAAATGTATGTCACATAACTGCATTTCTGATGTCAACAAAAATCTGCATGTATAAATCACACATGCACAGTATTGTGCAATCATGTAACATCAACAAGCATAGGTAAGCAAGCTAAAAAATTCCATCACATACACATGTACTGTCATGCCAATATGGAATAAACAGCTGCAGTTCTGTATCATAGACACTGCTCATTATTGAGCAGAGGACACTCCCGTGAGCATCGCTACTGCACATCAGCAATAAGCCTGTGAGTGTTCCTATGTCAAAAGGTACAATGGTGTTTCAGTATGGATTGGACTGCATGCAGAGATGTGTACATACATCACTTAACGTTACACCATTTGCTGAAAGGTGTGAACTTGTGTGAATAATAAAGGGATGTGGAAATGTAACACAGACCAAGCACAGCATATTTTACTGTGTACCATGGTATATACATGAATGTTAAACTGGCATTCTATGCAGTCAGTAAAGTAGGACTGCCCCTATGTATGACAGCATTGCCAAAACATGCCACACAACATGACTTCATGACAACTGTCATCCAAACCAAATGAGCAATGACATGCTCTTCTGTTGCATATGCATGACATGGAAATACACAGATATTAACTATACCACTGTGGCAGAGCTGAACTATGGCCAACATATGTTGTCTGTATGTTTCTGTCACTAAATCATATGTTTACAGTGTAAGTGTTGAAACATAATTAAATGTCCAACAACACTATCTGCATTGTATGTTTGCATCTGTAATGTAAGCATAGCAGTGTATTGGTATGCATGTAGAAAAATCCATATACAGTCCAATCACTGATATAGTAAACACCATGGTGGTAGCATTATGTAATTGGAGCACACAGACAATACTTAAGGATGTGTGGGACTGCCCTGATGGGGATGAACATCAAAAATGTTCTCAGGCTATCTTCCTGAATGTGTCATGTACAGCCAGTGCCATATTCTGAAAAAAGTTACCATCATTCCCTAATTTGTGTATGAAACATATTGGTCACCACCTCCCTGCTCTGCTCCAGATAATCATCTCTCTTGTTCCTGGCACTGTCTCCTCTGGGGTGCAGCAGGGGTAATGGCATGTGCAGGTCCAGCTTCCTCATCATCTCCTTGTCCTTGTCATTGTCATCATCTGAGGAATCCAGTAGTGGCCTGCCATGTGCTTATTGTCTACATCTGATTGCTGCTCATCCACAGGTCCCATGCCCTGTCAAGATGAATCACAAAACAAGACAGAAATTATATATGCATACCTAATATTACCTGTCTGCATAACATAGCCATTGTGACACAATGAACAGGCAGAAAATAGTTGTCATGAAATGTAAAAATATATTATGACCATTGTCCACTGTACCACCATATACAGTGTATGTCGGTAATCAAAACCATAACAATGAAAAGCAAATGTCTATCAGGCTGCACATTCTGATGAAGATCATAGCTGACATTAAACTAAAACTGATATGTACATCTGCAATCTAAGATACATTTATTAACATCCTGTCCACTTGTGATTTCTGCATGTTGGAATAGGAGAATGGAAGTGTATTAGCATACATTGAATGTCTCATTTAAAACACAGTTCAAGCTGAAATAGCACAAACATTAGCAAGTAGCACAATTATAATCTACATTTTTTCTAGTGGATGTCTTGTCATGCTCACAGCAATTTCCCTATGTCAAATTATCGAAACTTACGTACATGTCCAATAATAAAACACGTCAAGAACAGGCTATCTATCACACACAATATGAGCACCTTAAACAAGTCCATGGAATTCCATGCATAACATAGTTTACCAGTGCAAATCATAACCTGAACAACTGCGTATTGGCCATCATTAAGCACTGCAAACATATGCAAAACAAGCACATGCAACATATCCTGACATTTGAAGGGAAGCATGCCATGACACTGCCTCATGCAACATTCCCATAACTACAATTTGACAAAAAAAAGATTTGAAAAGGACAGCATAACATTAGTACTGGGACCTGGACTGTTTTATAATAATGTCTGTCTCTGTAAACTGTCCAGCTGAGTGTCTGACAGGATACCAATATTTCTATTCTTTTTCACTTACGTGTGTTCCTTGAGCAGTTATGTCTGCATTTGAATATAAGTTGTAGTCCATTTGTCTGTGCATGTAATGAGTCATATGAACAGCCAGCAATTAACGTTGTTATAATGACGATGGAGAGATGACAGTAACATGGAAAATATGCAGGCATATGGCAAATAGCTAAGCCAGGTAGCATAGTCATTGGCTGACCCCACATCAATGTAAGTAATACAACACTACCAAATATAAATAATGTTCAGTTATAAATACAGTCATAGCCTATGACACATGAGAATCTAAAGTATGTTATACAAACAGTATTGTCTGTCTGCAACTGTGTACATGACCTACCTACATTTATTACCAATCACTACCCTGCAAAATGCAAACATCTTGTTGATGATTTCTGAATATAGAATGGTGCAAAGAAAATGCCTATGAGTACAAATATCTCCAAACACAGGATACAAGTATGTTTTAGCAAAACTATCAAAGGTGTTGTAGGCCAAAGCAATACCAAAGTTGAACTGAAGGGCATGCCACACAGTATGCCTACAACAGTGTGAATGCTGACACAGCAGGCACCCATTCAGTATGTGAATAGGCAGGCTATGCACAACAGATTGGTTACTGGGAATCACATCCACACATACAAGTGCGCCAACACATACATTATAAACAGCAGGCAAAACACTATAGATTTGTATCTAAAACATCCACCTCAAGATCTGTGCGACAGTTACACATACCTGACTTATTTAGGTTGTGATCTGCATTTCAAAAACATATCTTCAGGAAACATGACTTGCTGTTAAATTATATTTAAACATATTTGTATTTCAATCAGACTTGCAAGCACAGGTATAGTGTGATTATTTCACTTACCTTACTAATGCATAATGGGTTTTGTTGCATTATAATCAATATACATAGTAATGTCAAAAACACTGGCCTGTGACAAAGATCAGCTACATTTTATTTAACAAAACAAAGTAAGACACATACCTCTCTCCCTCTGCTGCTCCTCCAGCCTATAAATTTGCTCCATGTACCTCTCAACTTCTTAGTGCAAGATATCTGGACAAACCCTACCAAAATGGGAGGACAAAGGCCCCAAAATAGGGACATATTTTAAATATTGCTCTTATAAAATTAGAAAATTAGAGTAGCAGGGTTTGTTTTAATATACATTTTCTGAAGGATTTGAAGTCTGAAACTCAAAATATATCATTTACTGACTTCAGTCCTCACATCATTCCAGCGATTTGCCAGAAAACCATGCATTTCATGAGAAACAGACCGAAAATATGAGCCAAAAATCAGAAATCTGCGAAAATCTGGACAGTTGAGAGGTATGCCACGCAATGCACAGGGCACAGTTACAGGTCCTGTCCTTGTCACCTGCAAAAAGAAAAGAGCAACAATGAAAGATGAAGTCCACAAATAACAGTGATATGCATTGTTCAGGCCAGGTTCTAAAACCTTTTCTTCTGAAGAACATCACAGAATCACCATACACATTGTATAATGTTACACATATAGTCCTTTAGATCCTGGAAAAGAACTGAACACAGAGTAGAGGATAAGAGATTCAAATCTGAAACTTAAAGCTATGTCCACACTCTAACCCTGACACCTACCTGCCTAGTTAATACATTTTGCCTGAGAGCATGTGTTGTGAATGCAGCAAAAAGAATTTGGGTTATGGACGTGCAGGGATGGGTTACTAATATGGATCCCAGTTTAGGAATATGGATCATGGCTTAGGATTTACAAAAAGGGCAGCATGCCTGGCATTTAGGTAAATAATTTGCAAGACTGAATGCATGTCAGCACAATGGTCACAAGTGAACATCTTCATCCCTCAGACAGTGGGACAATGTCATGTATCACATAGTGCTGCACATGGTCCTGTTTAATGATAGCTATTGGGTACTTGCATAGAGCACCTTCCAATTATGCTGAGTTATTGCTTAATGCACTAGATTTTGAGAACGTATATGGATGTGTGCAAACGGAATTCCAAAAACTTGAATATTAATGAATCTCATTAATTATGCATGGTGCAATGCTACTTTAAAGATATATGCACACAGCTTCTCTTACTTTCAATTATACTTGAGTCACAGGTAGCTGCTAAGGTAATCTGGCACCTGCTGGCATTGCTGCTTTAGGGAATATTGGCATTATACACTTACAGTGGATATAAAAAGTTTACATACCCCTGTTAAAATGCCAGGTTTTTGTGATATAAAAAAAATGAGACCACAATAAATCATTTCAAAAATGTTCCCTTCTTTAAGGTGACCTATAACCTGTACAATTCAATTGAAAAGGAAACAAATCTGTTAGGGGAAAAAATATAAAAAATAAAAAACATACAATACGCTGGTTGCATAAGTGTACACGCCCTTAAACTAATACTTTGTTGTGTGTGCATACCCATACACTAATACTATGTTGAAGCACCTTTTGATTTATTTACATCATTCAGTTTTCTTGGGTAGAAGTCTGTCAGCATGGCACATCCTGACTTGGAAATATTTGCCCACTCTTCCTTGCAAAAACTCTCCAAATCTATCCGATTGCAAGAGCATCTCTTATGCACAGCCCTCTTCAGGTCACCCCACAAATTTTCTATTGGAGTTAGGTCTGGGCTCTGGCTGGGCCATTCCAAAACTTTATTTTTTTTCTGGTGAAGCCATTCTTTTGTTCATTTGGATGTATGCTTGGGGTCATTGTCATGCTGAAAGGTGAAATTCTTCTTCAGCTTTCTAGCAGACGCCAGAAGGTTTTGGGCCAAAAGTGTCTGGTATTTGGAACTGTTCCTAATTCCCTCCACCTTGACTACAGCCCCAGTTCCAGCTGAAGAAAAGCAACCCCATAGCATGATACTGTCATCACCATGTTTCACTGTGGTTATGGTGTTTTTTTGGTGATGCGAAGTGTTGTTTTTGCACCAAACATACCTTTTGGAATTGTGGCCAAAAAGTTCAACCTTGTCCTTATCAGACCATAACACATTTTCCCCACATGCGTTTTGGAGACGATGTATTGTTTTGAAAATTTTAGCCAGGCCTGGATGTTTTTCTGTGTAAGAAAAGGCTTCCATCTTGCAACCCTATCCCATAGTCCAGACATATGGAGAATACTGGAGATTGTTGTCACATGTAGTACACAACCTTTACTTGCCAGCAATTTTGGCAGCTCCTTCAGTGTTGCTGTAAGTCTCTTGGCAGCCTCCCTGACCAGTTTTCATCTTGTCTTTTCATCAGTTTTGGAGGAATTTCCAGTTCTTTGCAACATCACTGTTGTCCCATATTTTCTCCACTTTTTGATGACTGTCTTCACTGTGTTCCATGGCATATCCAATGCTGTGGAAAAATTTTTGTACTCTTCTCCTGACTGATACCTTTCAACAATGAAATCCCTTTGATGCTTTGTAAGCTCTCTGCAAACCATGACATTTGCTGTAGCAGGCAACTGAGTAAATGTCAGGAAAATCCTACTAGGACAGGTGAACTTTATTTGGGGTTAATCAGAGTCTCGTTAATTGATGGCAGGTGTGTAGCCAAGAAGACTGAATGTTGTAATTAAATCAAAAGGTGCTTCAACAAAGTATCAGTTTGAGTGTGCATACACAACAAAGTATTAGTTCAAGGGTGTGCACACTTATGCAACCAGCATATTATACATTTTTTTTATTTTTCCCCTAACAGATTTGTTTGTTTTTCAATTGATTTATACAGGTTATAAGTCACATTAAAGGTGGGAAAAGTTTTGAAATTATTTATTGTAGTCTCATTTTTTTATATCACAAAAACCTGGCATTTTAACAGGAGTGTGTAAACTTTTTATACCCACTGTATTTTAACATCACTCATTATCAAATGTATCTCTTTATATTGATGCATTTATGGAAAATGTGTGCATTGTGAAAAATGCAACATACTGGAGTGGCGTGTTATTTACCTGTATGCATACAGATTTTGACATCTGCATCAAAGACCTGCAGTAATTTCCCATATGCAGTTGTACAGGAGTAATGTGTGATTTACCTGTATGCATACAGGTGCTGACATAAGCATCAAGGACATGCAGCGATTTCCCATATGCAGTCATAGAGACTCATGTACATGGCAAAACTGAACAGTACATAAAGACAGATTTGTGGATTATCCGTATATCTTGCAGGTGACTTCATACACTCTGTGGCATATGTATGGAAAACTATGGATTCTGACATTATCCATATGTTGCTTTGTAGTATGTATTCCTTTTGTTATGGCTATTTACTCATTGATTCTTAAAACAACTATTAGAACTACTGGGTCAATACAAGAAGAATCCATACTATCTCTGGCCTGCTTATGAATCCTGATGTTTTCCGAAGCTTTCCATAATTTCTTCAGTTGATAATTTACAGATATTGTCTGTTAATGTGGATGGCATTCACTGCTCAGTAATGATTGTGTTAATATAAGTTCATCGTGTGTAACATGTTGTATGACAGACTGTTTTTCAGTACTTGTCTGTTTAGGCTGCAATTGCATTACAGCTACATGTAGACTGTCGAACATCCTGTGGCATGATGCTGTCATGTTTGGACCTCCATTCCCTGGATATATACTGTAAGGGATTGAATTCCACAGACTTCCTCTACAGAAATCACAACTTCTGCTGCTTTTGCAAGTATTATGTATGTAGGAATTGTTGTACATACCTCTCAGCTGTCCAGATTTTCACAGAATGCCCAGATTTTTGCCTCGTGTTTTTGATCTCTTTCTCATAAAATGTGTGGTTTTCTGGGAGATCACTGTGGAATGAAGTCGCTAACTACTGACATACATTTGAGTTTCAGACATCATAGCCTTTAGAAAAATTCATGCTAACACAAATCCTTTTATTCTAACAACTTTCTATGTTTACATGAATAAGATTTACAATCTATACCTATTTTGGGCCTTTGTCCTCCATTATTTTAGACTTTCTCCAGATTTATTGCACTAACAGTTTGAGAGGTATGTTATGTAGGTTTTTATATGTCGCCTTACCATATATCACAGTGCATATTTCGTAAAATGTTACATTGCACAGGAATGCATAGAGTTTTGAGATGCAGAAGCTGTTCACATAACCATCTCCATGAGTGAACCCCTACATGAAACTGAACATGTGCATATCAGATGGTAAACAGACATAGGAGTGACAGTTTTTCCCCACAGGAGAATGAGATTATAATAGATGCTGTGCAATAACATGGACAGAGACTCATTGAATGGGCACAAAATACAGTATGGAGGAATGAAGTCTGGGCCAACCTCACCGACATGATTATTGCAGTGAGAGTTCACCATAGTTCCCGTGATGCCTATCTACAGCACTGCTCTATCATGATCCTCCATTCAGCAAACAGGGTATGATGGTATGAGAGATAGAGGAATGCCACAAGTGGTGACCCACCAATGACCCCACCTGATGAAATAAAATATTTCTTGCGTCCCTGCATATGGCAAGTGGGGAGCACCACATACCAGGCATGTGATAGAATCAGGTGTTCCAGAGTTACACGTGTATTTGTTATTTTGCATAACATTGATGACTGTACAGTAAATCATCACATATTGCCGTTGCATGGATATTCATGTATTGTCATTTTCATTTTCCTGCAGCAGAACTGCATCATGCACAGGGATCCATACAGGGTGATGGCAGTCAACATAAGTGTAATGAAATGTAGCCATGCAACTGCAGTACAGCCAGAAAAGTCCAACCAACATGTGTAATGTTGTCTACATTAATGTTCGCAGGTACATCTGCTTCTGCACAACAGCAGGAAATAGCAGGTGAGTGTCTCTATACAGTTACTGTGACCACTATCTGTTATTGCCTCAGCATCATGTCATGGCACTGCTTTTTACAATCATACTGATATTTTCCTAAGTACAAGTTCATCCGCTGGGGGCACAAACTGTGCAGGTGCAAGTACAGACAGCCAGGTATGTTACAACATGTTCTACACAGGGACATCTGTTCAACAGGTGCACCATACGTCACGTGAGCAGCCCCTGTTACTGTGTCATATATATCATCATGTCACTATTCCATTGCTTGCATACATGTCTGTGTTCTCTTTCTCTTTACTTTACCATGGCAGGATCCACTGTACAACATACAAACTCACAACATTGGGAGTCTGTCAGTCATGTGCTATTATCTAACTTTAATAATTTAATACGTGCATTGCTGTTATTTCTGTTGTTGTCCTCCATTAATGCTGTGTCCTTCTACCCATTCATAAGGCAGACTACATCATCTTCAAGTGAACAAACCAGTGGTATGTCTATGTAAAACTTACTGTGTGTTTTAACCCAGTTGGAATGGTCCATGCTGGCAATGATGTGATTGAGAATGCCATAAATTTGTTTCCCTAAAAGAGTTGCATTTCATCCCTCTCCTCCCATGCCATCTTCCCACTAGGACATGCCAGGTGTGTGTTATGGTTGTATTCCACACATATGTCAGGTATGTTGGATATATAACATAATTGTCATCCCCCAGTTATATAAATTCCATGACCATAAACAGACAAGACCTCATAGTAAAAATTGACCACCACAAACGAAAAGTATAAAATACAACCAGCCAGTTAATCCAACACAGGTTTATTGTAGAAATCTCTGTCTCCGACGTCTCGGCCAAAAAAAGCCTTCAAGGAGTAAAGAGCATAGTACAGAACTTGCCTAAAATACTATAACCAATTAACGATTGAACAATTAAATGAGCATTCTCCAATTTAGTTCTTCATTCAACCCATACGG
The DNA here is from genome assembly GCF_019279795.1 of Protopterus annectens. NCBI lineage: Eukaryota > Metazoa > Chordata > Ceratodontiformes > Protopteridae > Protopterus > Protopterus annectens. The sequence continues at coordinate 816,312,283 of NC_056744.1, forward strand.
GTACAATTGAATTTCAAGATATACACTGATTCTTTAATTAAAAGCTGTTTTTTAAGAAGACATTCATCAAAAAGTGACACATTTATTTTCCCTAAAATAGTTCCTTGTAACCCTTCTCTATTACTAAATTAAGACCTCATAGTAAGTCATTACTATCTGTAACAATGCAGTGAGATATAGATGTCGTACATCTTTAAGAAAAAATAGCATGTGATGTAAGCACATTGTCCTTATCTGTGTCATTTGTCAAATCTTTTAGCATTCAACTGCCTTTATCCTCCATTAGCCCATCAACTGATACCGATGTGGGATCTTATGTGTCTCAGCATGGTAGCATGGCCTCTGGCACACAGGACACTGACATGGTGATACGGTCCAGCCCAAATGGTGACAATCATGTGGATGTAGCCTCAGATGTGAATGAAAGCTTTTCCAGCCATTCTGACAATGAGGAGACATCAGATGGTTGACAGGATGATGCCTGTGGACAACAGACCCATGCTGAGACTGCAAATGAGTTTTCTACAATACATTGATACTGCCTGTCACATTCAATGAAGGCATGCAACTGGTGTGCATGGGCATGTGCCCGCCTACTCCTACAGTCAAATGAACATTCCCAGCAAAGTCATAGATATAGCATCCATGCACTTGCCTGTGCCACAGATCATGTTCCACACTTGCTGAGTATGCTTAATGAAGGACAGGAGTACAGACATGGTGAAGTAATGGGCATCATTGGCTGCACAGAATGAAAGTATGTTATTTGTGGCATGGTCTGAAAAATCCCTGTCCATGATAGTACTACAGCATTGCCATAGTACAAGCATGGTTCTGTGTGGCCTGACTGTGCTTAGCCAATTTCTACATGGAAAAGGCAGGCCCCATCTCAGCAGAACAAACCCTTACCCATCAGACATCAATGTCTGTGTTCCAGCATGCACACATTTCCTCTGTTGGCTCATCTGATGTGAGCCTGGCAGTCATGAGTAGACAGGCAAGTCACATTTATGCCCCTTCCTACAATCTATCTCCACATGCTGGCATCACCCCATCAGTCTCCTCTTTGTAGAAACCTAGGCCAAGTGTTTCCATATGTGGTAGAGAAAGACCAGACCGCAATGTGAGCTGTCAGAGTGGGTGCCCTAGACTGCATTAGAGTAACACTGACAGTTGATCCACTCAGTCCATTAATGCCAGCCTTAACCTATGATGATGATGATTGCTTTGCTGAACACTGACAATGTCATGTGTCTTTATTCTTTAATAAGTCTGATGCCACAGGAGTCCAACTGTTTTACTAACCATAGCTCACTCCATTTATTACGTTACTTTATCCATACTTTACAGTGCTATGTTTTGCTTGTGATATTCATGGCAGTTTTGAATTGCATCCTGACTTGTGTTTCTCTTTGTATCTTTTTATAGTGGAGAGATAGGAATGTGTTGCACAGATGTGTGTCCTTTATTGTCTGCCATATACAGATACACCAGTATGAAGTCTGTATACATGCCTATGTTAGTTGTGCCCTGAGCTGAAGGTCCCTGTTGTGACAAATTTGTATATATTCATATTGTTATATGTTATGATTATGTTATGTCTGATGTGTGTGCATCACTGGGTAACCGCCAATAAATGCAATCTGTGCTGCTGTGGTGGGGCAACAACTGAACATCAATGTTTAATGTGTATACTTCAGCATGTATGGCTTGTCATGATTCATAGCTGTGTGTCAGATAGCTGCCATGTTGCCTGGACCTGCACTTGTGCTTGCACCCTCCATTGCACACACCTGTGTCTTCTGCCACTTATGTCCTCCTGCTCCTCCTCTGATACCTGTGTGATATAATCTTCAGACATCTGAGGGTCTTGGGGCAGTTCACCCACACCTGCAGCTGGAAGACCACCATGTGCTGTTGTTAGCAAGTTGTGTAGCATGGCACACACAGTTATCACCTGTGCTGCCTTTCTAGGTGTGTACTGCAGTGCACTCCCAGATGAGTCCAGACATCTATGCCTTACACTACATTAAACACATGCTCAGTTGTATAGTATTTCATGTTGTTGTGTGTGCTCAGGCCTCCTCTGCAGGATTTGATGGTTCTCTATACAGGATCATTAGCCATGGCTCAAGTGGATAACCACATGTTGTGGGGAGTAAACCCACATGTTGTCAGCATGGACATTGTTGGGAAGTATGTACTTAGCTTACATCCTACCTGTGTTACTGTACTTACCCAGTAACATTCGCTCAGGTATTTTGCCTGGTTGAAATGCAGCCCTCAGACCACTTTCCCTCCATATGGCAGCTGCATGGATGCTTCCAGGATGTGCTGCCATGATGTTTGTTATGCTGTCTACTGCAACCATGAACGGACAGTTCAGGGATGTCTAGCCCTTTTGTTAATGTATATGTCTGCTTCTAGATGAACTGGTGTCTTGATAGGTATGTGGGTGTAATCTATTGCACCAAGTGCATGTGAAAAGCTTGCAAGGTAGGCGGTACCTGTCAATTATTTGTTGATCTGACAGTTGGTTTAGTTGCAGCCTTGTCCTTACTCTAACTGCCTGCTTTCTGGGGTGCACAGCCACATCCTACTCCACTGCTTGTAGTACTGCAGCCTGTTGCAGTTCATTCACTGCAGGTAGCAGTTTTTTTTTTTTGTTTTTTGGCAGTATTATTATGGATTACATTTTACTCCATAATAATAACTTCTGTTCCTTATGATGCAATATAGCATATGCTGAGGATTTTGAAAACAGAGTCGGCTTTGCAGTTTGTCACATTTAAGTTGTGTTGGGCATGCGTGATGTGTTTTGGAATCCATTGAGAATGCACAAAATCCATAATTATCCTACGCTGAATAGTTAAATACTTGGACTGCCTGCAGCGTGTCTTCTGAAATTGCATCTGCAGCTGGTGCGCTGAAGTCTTCCTTCAGCGTGCTGCACTGTCCGCAAATAGCATTTGGAAACCAGCCTAAAAAGTGCACACAAAAATGTTTACACTTATTGCAATACAACCTTGATCAAGTACAAAAGTTAAAATGTTAATTAAAAATGTAGACTAAAACACAACAAATGCATAATAATGCATTTATTTTAGATGCCCACTGTTTTAAAATGAAGACACCAGGGGCCTTTGTGGCATTAAGTCCTAGTTACCATGTGAGTTCTTTATATTCTATTACATTTTTCCAAGTCCTTCAAATCTCATTAACAGTAATGTTATATTTTATGAAAAAAGAAACCTTTTTAAAACTCTTGGAACTTAATGAATGTTTATACATTGCATTTTGAAATGCTTATTTTTAAAGTCATTACAGTGTTCATAAATACTGCTCCTAAGTGGTCTTTCAGTTTTGCGTACATAAAAGTCATCACATGAAAGATACTTGACAAGCTAAACTACTGCTTTTGTGTTACAATCACACCTTCCAGTGCAGGGAATGGTTCTAGGATACTGCTTAACAATAACATTGGTGGTGTCACACATTGTTGGCACATTTAAACATTTTTCTGATGTTTGCATCTAGCAAATCATTATTCCTTTCCAATATATTTATAATGTTATGCCTTCTCCTACACACAAAAACACTGAGTAAAAAGGTCACACAGACAAACCAATCAGTAAAAACTAAAAGAAAAATCTAGAGAAGCTAGAGTTTCCACTGTGTGATTCCTTAAACCTCTTGTATTAGAAGCACATGGGATATATGCAAATAACCCTTTAAGGACATCAGCTGTTTCAGCTATATGGCAGTTCTGAATGCCCAAGACTGTTTTCTTTTTAAGTCTGTTATGGACAAATTCAGGCCAGTTAAGCCAAACCCTAACATAGTTCTATGCACTACATATAGTATACTACCCATTTTTTTTTCAATAAGCAATATCATCAAAACTGAAAGAACTTTTTAGGAGATGGATAAGTATAAGAATAAAGCTTTTTGTTGTTATGTAATGTTGGCTTCACTTCATGTTTTAATATCCTAAATGACTGAAAGTTTTTCTCAAAGCTTTCAAGATAACAAATTTGCCAGGATCTGTCACAATTGAATGGCCATAAGGATCAAGCAAAGGTGTCATATGTTTCCAGAATTTGCCAGGATACTTCATGTGTAAGTGAAGCTGCATCTAAATATAGAGGTTTTTACTCTTAGACACTACTTACTTACTTGGATAGCATACAGGGATGAGTTAGAAGAACTGATTACCTGGTGTGACAGTAACAACTTAGTACTAAATGTGACCAAAGCAAAGGAAATAATTGTGCACTACAGGAAAACCCGCAGGGATCATTCTCCTCTGCCCATCAATGGAGAAACAGTAGAGAGAGTGAATAGCACAAAGTTTCTGGGGGTGCATATTGATGAGGACTTGTCCTGGTTTACCAATACAAATTCTATTGTCAGGAAGGCGCACATCAGAGGCTAGACTTTGTGAGAAGGTTGAGTTGAGCAAACATACCATCAACAGTTCTCATAACCTTCTATAGGGATACAATAGAAAGCACCCTGACAGACAACCTCACAATGTAGTATGGAAGCTGCTGTATCTCTCAGCACAATGTTCTCCATAGAGTAGTGAAGGGAGCCAACAGGATCATCACAACCACCCTACCAGCCATCCATGACCTGCACATGTCTAGATGTCTAGGCAGGGCCAAAGGAATAGTTAAGGACTGCACCCACCCTGCTGTCAGACTGTTTGCATACGTATCATCTGGCAAGCACATCCATAGCATATTATGTAGAACTATGAGATTTAGAAACAGCTTTTCCCACAGGCCATCAGACTGTTGAACTCTGGCAACAATCATGCTTCATGCCAACCATCTGGGCCATCAGTTCAATGTGGAGGACCGTCTCAAATTGTGCAATAACTTGACTGTCTGTCTCAGTCCAATATTAGTGCAATACTCAGTAAGTATAACCAATTCAATGATCATCAAGGATAGTAGTAAGGCCAGAGAAATGTTTTATTATAGTGCAATATCGAATGCTAGTCTGTAACTCAGTCACACAGCAATACTCATGAATGTCTCATTCTGGGCAATACTCAGTGTAAGTCTTTAATACAATGTCTTACCTCAGTACTGTGCAATACTCAAGGAAGCAAACAGATCACTGCATAATAAATGTTAAAGTGAGTTTAATTTATGTGCAGTATTAGGATTATCTGTCTAGAGCATTATGGTATATAGTAAGTAGTTATAAATGTATTAATGTTTTGTCGTATTAAGTCTGTGATATCTCCACATTTGAGTGTGGAGATACAGAATTTTGTTCAGTTTCTGCATTTGTGTGATTCTGAATGACAAACTTTACTTTGACTTACTAAGTTTATGTCATTTCTTAACATCCTGTCCAGGTAATAGGGCTTGCCAGGTTCTATCAGTCTTGGCCATGAGACTTTTGATATCAACTGTGACAAATGGAAGACAATGGGATTTAACTCACCTTTTTTACATAAAAAGAGACTATAAACAATATGAGAAAAAAGCTGCTGAAGTCCTTATCCTGCATTAACAAGTCAGGACATAGACTGTAGATAACCATCCTAAGTACGTGGCTAAAGTATTCTATTTGAAATTCTTCTTTTTATTTTTACTAAAAAAGACATAAATCTCTCACTTTTAGAATATAACCAATATAGAAAGACCGTGGAATGATCTACAGACATATCAGCAATTAGAATGGGGGCAAATATATATTTCAGAGGCACATATGTCAATCCAGTCTAATGCTTGCTCTTTCTTAGATGGTGAATCTGTCTTTGTAACTAAGTCAATTAGCTGGGCTAAAGTTTATACCCAAATTGATTGATAAGGGCATGTATTAAAGGATGTACTTTAGTCAATGTTTAAGTCGTGCAGAACCAGTCATCATCCCTTTAGGTTAGCAGTAATCCAACAAAAAGTGGCACTAACTACATCTCTGTGGGAATCAGGAGAACTGTAAAAGCCAGCGATAATTAAATATTTCATTTTATTAATTTTAATAACTGTTAGGAGAAACTGATATTTTATTAATTTTAATAGTTGCTGGGAAAGAATCTATCCCTGTCAAATAAGGCCGCTCATCTGAATGAAGTGGTTGAGAGAGAGGCATGCTCCTTTGTGCATTCAGTCATAATGAAACATTCAGCAGGCGTGTGGGAGTCAACAATTATTTCAGCAATTTTAAGAACATGGTTGGTATTTCAACGAACATCTTAAGGAGCTTATAGCACAGTATTTTATCTTGAAAAATAATTTTTAACTATATTTTTTTTGAATGTGGGTGAAAAAGTCTGATAGTTCTCTTAATAACAAGGATTGTCAGAGTACGTGATAAAGAGTAAAAAAAGGTGGTCCTTAAATGCACAGTGTCTTGTAGGAATTATTTCCATGATTGGTTTAATCTTTACAAGAATTATGATATAAATTAAGAATTAAGTACATACAGATGCACAAACATACACACATAGACACACACACATACATGCACAGAGAGATAAAGGGATCTGCATCTTTTTTTTTTTTTTTTTTACAAGTGGGACTAGTTATGAAATGAATTATGACTGATGATTCATTAGCCAATTAAGTAGAAAGAGCTGCCACTCACATAGAAGGCCAACTACCATAGTGAGGGTGGGTGACAAGGTGGATGGGTAGAGCCAAGACATACATGTGGACATTACACCATCCTAAATGTTGGTCCCCATAAAAGCTATGGCACTCAGGGTTCCAGTAAAGTGACATTCTAAGTATGCAATTGTAACTAAGTTACCCTTGGATCAATATTTGAAGGGCAGCAGCTGTGTATTTATAATTATTCTCTAGAAGATACAAGTAAAGAGAGGAATTATTAGTAAGAAAAGGCATAAATTCAGCCATTATTTTCACACATGGGCAGATTCAATAAATCCTATACAGTCACTAAGATAGTATGCATGTTGCAGTGCACAGAGCACAAGGTACAGCATTGGTTTTTATTCAGCAGGCAGCATTGCATGGTGTTTAGAGCCATGCAACTATGGTAAACACTGTGACGTACTAATTACAGCATAAGCAGCTGAATTGTATGCTAATCAACCAATCCAATTTCAAGAAGCTCTAAAGCAACTCTGTAGACTCAGTGCTGGTTTTCCCTGTGAATTCCAAAACCTAATGGAATACAGCCGTGGAAAGGAGTCAACACAGAAAGAATGTTAGGGACTACTGTTGCTTTAATTCACATGTAGGTGCAACAGGCTGTAGTCTATGCTGCTTCTAATAGACCACAGCCAAGAAGAGTTTTCAGACCCCCATATAACTTATCACAATCTGCATGAGGTGGAAATAATAGTGCTACAGGGTAGATAGAGAGAGACACACTACAGGAACTCTGCAACCTCTGTCTTCCTCAACTCAGACCCAAGGTGAAGTGAAGGGAACCAGTACCAGAAGAGACAGTTATCTGTAGCACATAGGTTCTCTATCCGAGACACAGAGGGGACATGCTGGGGGTCTCATAAGCATCTGTATCCAGGATTCTCCATCAATTCTTGAATGCTATGCTCCAACATGCCAGTGACCACATATATTTTCCCCGCACTGCTGAGGACAGGGCCACAAATATGCATGAGTTCTACCCTGTAGCACACTACCCTGAAGTACTGGGTGCCATAGATTATACATATATAGAAATCAAGGCACAACCCAGGGAACAGGGAAGGTCTACCTAAATAGATAGGGCTTCCACTCTAACTGCCAAGTCATGTGTAATGCTAAGGGAATCATCATGAATGTGTGTGCTGGCAACCCAGGCAGTTAGTATGACTCACATATCTGGCACATCTCCCAGCTGTATCAGATGTTCACTAAAGGTGATAGCCCCTATGATGATTTACTGGGGGATGCAGGTGAAGGACTGGAACCATGGCTGATGATGCTCATCAGAAATGCACACACCCGCTGAAGAATGCCATAATGAGGTAGATGCTCAAACCAGAAATATTGCAGAGCATGTGTTTGGGCTGCTGAAGTTGTGGTTCCGGTGCCTATCTACATCTTTGGGAGCCCTACAGTACAATCCACTTACACATACGGAAATCTTCACCATGTTTGATATGCTTCACAACATCATCTTGAGAAAACAGCATCAGCAGGATAAACAAGGGGAAGGGGCACACATCTCACCCCCAATAACAAGGTCAGCACAGCCACACTCAGGTGAGGAGTCAGAGGGGGAACTAGCAGCTGCTGTGGGTGTAGACAGATGTAGGCATGCTCAATATGGCCTTGCATTGGCTAAGAGCCAATGCATGTCAAACTACCTCACCCTAAGGGACTAAACCTTTTATCCTATGCACATACATATAGTAACATTGATGCCATGCAATGCTTACAGCCTTTACCTACCCATGTGATGGCTGGCATCATGCAGACTCAGCCCTGAATTAAAACTATAGCAGTTGCTGGATTTACAAGGAAAGTGTTGAACCTGGAGTATTAAAGCAAAATTGTGTAATAATACAAATAAATGGAATATCCTTGCATGTTGTTACTTGGTAATGTAAGTAAAAGGTGGATGATTTGTACAACAATGACTTCAGCATGTGACAGCAGAAACTTATGTGACCACATGTGTTCTCTATTGAGTAATAGGCCGCAAGCATCAAAGATTCACACATTCATACCTCTCAAAAGTACTGATGGTCATCAAATGTTCTCAGTTTGGCCTCATACATTTGTACTGGCAAATCATTAAAGAGAGAAGTTAAAAATTAATGAGGCATTTCAGTTTCAGACTTCATAACCCTCAGAAGATTCTTAAAATTTCTGATGCAAAAACTGGTTTGATTCTATCAACTGTTTAACTTTGTAAGACCAAAATATGTAAAAACTACAGTTAGCAAAACAATATCACAAATACAGACATACTAAGCACTAAGTCAGCTATGCACCCTGAGCATCAGACACAATGCATATGTATCCCTGAATCCAAAAGACAGAAAACAAGGCTATGGCGCAGTTCTCATCATTTGCACAGCGTGTTGTGTGTGGGGGGAGCAGGAAGCCTAGGCTGACACAAAAGGTAAGTGAGTGCATATGATTAAGAAAGAGAAATAGGCAGATGTTTGGATAAAGTAACAAGTGGACACTGACACAGAATGATCTTTAAGCCTCATGGCTGAACCATATAACTGTGTGTGTGTGTGTGTGTGTGTGTGTGTGTGTGTGTGTGTGTGTGTGTGTGTGTGTGTGTGTGTGTGTGTGTGTGTGTGTGAATGTGTGTGTGTGCCTGTATGTGTCCTCCAGGTGAAATTGGTGTGGGAGTGTCTGCAAATACACAGCCAAGCTCTGTGCTAGCTCTACGTCTTGATATGTCAGTCAGGTGTGAGCTGTGCATCATAGAGTTGGCAGTTGAAAGTTGTCGTACCCAACCACGATAACAGGCTCTGTTTGGTGTTGCACTGGCATGTCCACAATCATGGTCAGATGTTTTGCTGCTTCCTGTACATGGCTGACGTCTGCTGGATGAGCTGTCCTCACTAGGACACCCAGGGCCATGACCTCATAGCCTGTCACATCTGGGTGTGGACACCCCAACCACAGATGGAGCAGTGGAAGTAGTGCTACTATGGGAGTGTGATCAAGCTTGGTGACATTGGCTAACATCAGATGATGTGGCTGACCTACACTGATGTGGATGACATCTCCCTACCAGCAGATGTTCCATCACAGACACAGCCCATTCCAACATGTAATTCATCTGATCCATTGAATTGGCATTGTGGTGGAGGCAGTCATGCATGTCAGCCTTGCAACATCTAGAACCCTGAGCATTTCTCTGGAGGGCCTGTTGGAACATACCTGCACTTCCAAGATGGCCCTACACATACTTCATGTGTCACGGGAAGAGACACCTGTATCAGGTGGAGAATGGACAGCAGGCCTCCTCCAAGCACCCTGAACAACACTCCTGTGTAGCACCTCACCCACACTTTGGCTATGGCCAGAGTCAGCAAGTACTGAAGCCACAGTAACCACACAACCATGATTGAGTGTCTCATCCTCAACCTGTCCAATATCTGAGTGCTCACTGAAATGGGTTGGCATGGGCCTACTGGCTGTGTCCGATGGAATTACAGGAAATAGCTGAATATCAACCTCAGTGTCAGATTCAACCTCTGTGCCTGTGTTTGACTGCCATCATTATCAGAGTCTGCTGATACCCTGACAGCAGGTGGTAAGAGTATTACACTTCCACTGTTAGGATCAATTTTAATAATAAGCAACAAACACAGGAAAGAAAGTAATACCTACACTACTATAGTTCAGTATATGCAAACAAGCTAACAGTGGTGCCACAATTGCAGACAATACAGCAATACACACAACAGTCCTGAAACCCACATCACACATATGGATAAAATAAATAATTCTTTGAACTGCTCATCAGTACTGACATAAAAATGTTTGGCTTACCATGTGCAGATGATTCTAGGGTCCCTATGAAAGATGATCCTGGAATAGGTTAAGCAAAAGATAAGGACACCATCATCACAACTAACAGCAACACAGGGGGTTAAAACATTTTGCCCTTTATATGTCCATTAACAATACTTTTAACAAGAACTAGGATGACATGTCCACCTCAAGCCCATGTGTAATCAACCAGATTGTGTTGTTAACTGTATTAAGCTACAACTATCCCCCTCCCCAAAAACTGATGTTTAACAGAACTTAAGTATTGGTGTCAGTATTTTACTATACAAGAAATATTTAACAATTTTGATAGGTAAGTCTACCTGGAAGCTCTTCCTGGGACATACTTGCCCTCCCTGCTGCTGAATCAGTTGTGCACTTTCCACTGAGCTCTCTGGATCCATGACAGTGGACGGGAACTCTTCATTTGGTGTCAGTGGTGGCTGTGTAGATGCCCCCACCCCCAGTAGCCATCTATTCACAGGCCACTGCAGCTGGTCTCCCCCAGGCTGATAGAATCATGTTAGTGGCCCTATGAAGCACCTGATCATATGTCCTGCTTTGGTCACCTACTGTGTTTACATCAGCCACTATCTGCTGCCAGATTTGCTTTCTGCCAGACATATCCCCATGTCTCCTCTCAAGCAGAAAGACACCATGTCACCTAAATGCTTTGACAATCACTTCATTCTCAGGGTCACTGAAGGGGGGGTTTCGGGTATTGTGATGCCTGGGTGCCATATTCCTATGTGACATAAAACACAAAAGAAGGGAAATATACATAAATATCACATGAATGCGTCCTGCTTAGATATAATACATAAAAGGTAGTTTTTCAATATAATCCACTGGAGAAACAAAAAACAGTCAAGATATTCAAATATAAAAAATATTTATGTGCTTGTAACAATCACACACAAAGCAAGGCTGGATTTAAAACAAGGAGATAAAAATAGCAAAACAAACTCTGTACTAAGAATTTTGTTTGTGCCAACACAGAAATGGAACTTGGCTCCCTCACTCCCAAAACAACAGACAAATAACGCATTTGCTAACAAACCATTAGTGAACTGCCAAAAGTGCTATCAAATAAACTGCCTCAAAAACATGTGTACACATTTACCACAGAACATTCAATTGTATGGAATTGCCAGCCACATCTACCTGTAGACAGCACTCCACTACAGGTGTCTATGGGCCATTCTAGAAGGCTAACATCCCTGTGTCATTGACAATATAGGACATTTACATTTCACTGAAACAACAATAGAAGAGTGTAAAAAGAAAAACAGTTGTAACATTAGCACTTGTGATGACAGTTAATAAGTTTATGCATCTGAGAAAGTATAATGCCCTGAAAATCATGCCTATGCCATCAGTAAACTTCTTCTAAGAAGTACATACAGATAAAGGTAACATTTGTTAGAGTGTGTGTGTGTGTGTGTGTGTGTGTGTGTGTGTGTGTGTGTGTGTGTGTGTGTGTGTGTGTGTGTGTGTGTGTATATATATGGGAACACTTTATAATCCCAAAATTCTGAAATACCGAATTTCAGAATCCCGATAGTATAAAGCCGAAAGCTCAAAAGTTCGAAACCCCAGAAGCGCAAATTTCAAAATCCCGAAGTACGGTGACTTTGAAGTGGCGCTTCTGGTATTGCGCTGTGTGAAGGGATAGCTGGAAGTTCAGGTAAGTATTTATGTTTAAGGGTTTTGGTTAGAGGCTTTAGTGTGTATCAGTGTGTTTGGTTACTGTGATCTGTGTGTGCGAGGGGAATGTAGCTTGTATGGTGGTGTTTTTGTGTGTTTGTCTGTGTAGTGTGACCGTGGAGTTAGTATATTTAAGTAGGGGTATGTAGTGTATGTTTGAGTGTTTGTGTGTTGGGGGAAGCTGTGTGTATGTGTGTGTGTGTGTGTGTGTGGTGTATGGTTAGTGTAATGTTCGCAATTTTAAAATTCACACTTCTGGGGTTTCGGAATTGTCAGGTTTCGGCTTTATGATCTTAAAATTCTGAAATTCGATATTTCAGGATTTTGGGATTATAAAGTGAATATATATATATATATATATATATATATATATATATATATATATATATATATGATTTTTCATACTGACATGTGAGCATATCCTGTATATAACTAAAAAATGCAATCTTAGCTTATCAAGATCAATAGTATTCTGTGCAGAAAAATCCCAAAGTCATATCTTCTTCTGTGTTATCCACATGAACATGTCTCCTCACTTTTAGGTTCCCTAGCTACACAGATACCTTTTTCTAGTGTAAATTCAGGGCTATGAGCATGGTGACGATGCAAATGAGGTGTGAACTTATTAGAAATGCTGAATCCCAAATACTTGGCTCCCTGTATCTGATGTAAACATAGTATAGGCAGTCCCTCAATATTTGTTGCTAATGGATTGCAACTGTGAATGATTACTAGTAGGGAGAAGGAAAACACAACAGCAGTTCAGACTCCCTTACCTCCAATGGGTGTGTCAGCCAGGTTAGTGTAAATTCAGGGCTATGAGCATGGTGACGATGCAAATGAGGTGTGAACTTATTAGAAATGCTGAATCCCAAATACTTGGCTCCCTGTATCTGATGTAAACATAGTATAGGCAGTCCCTCAATATTTGTTGCTAATGGATTGCAACTGTGAATGATTACTAGTAGGGAGAAGGAAAACACAACAGCAGTTCAGACTCCCTTACCTCCAATGGGTGTGTCAGCCAGGTTAGACTTAAAGTGTAAAATTATTGTATCAATATTTTAAATATAAGTAAGCTGCACACATTTCATAGTTTCTGTTTAGTCACATCCAACCCCTCTTCATTTCTTGACAACTGTATATTACATATTATTGCCATGCAATATCCTCACACATTTTAAGGACAATTTTACATAATGCCTTAAAGACTGTATGTCTGAAATTACTGGTCGGATAAGAGAAGAATGAGCAACAAGCACAGAGAGATAAGATCGTCATAAATGGTGTAATCATTCAGTGCACTACATCTAAAATTAATACATGTGCAAACAACTCAGAAGTGCAGAACTGTCATATGTTTTGTTAATACTGTGGATGATGTTGCAGTTGCTTGTATGCAGAATGATTTTTAATTCTTTGCTGTAAAGCTGTCTCTGTAGCAAAGAGTGATAAAGCATCCTTACTGTGTTTTGAAGGTTCATTGGAGTGAGAGTTCAAATCAAGACTGTGTAAAAATATTCCATGTGTACCAGCATAAATTTTTGTAGTGTTGTTTATTTATAGATTTCTTTTCTTCCTTTCTCTTAATTTTCTTTTTTTTCTTTTTTAATGCCATTAATTTCACAGTGTGTGGCTTAGCACAATCAGGGAATACAGAGAAACACAATAAATATCATGTTTGCTTATCTCATGTGCATGACACTTAGCAGTGCACAAACCTGGACTAGTGTCCCACACAGGAAGCAGACAGAACACCTGTAGACAGTGTATAGATGTTCTAAATGTTAAAAAGTATACATTGTTTCAGTTTTTGCTTTCAGTTGCAAAAAACCACTAAGGGATATTGTATGGCAGTTAGTAAGCTTCCCCAACACCTGCAGCCATTGAACACCTTCAGAGAGGAAGCAGACAGTCAACAATTTCAAAACAGATTCATTGCATCAACTGTGTGTTGGGCATGCGCAAACATGATAAGTGGTGTTCCACAGTGGTGTTACTTTTCCATGGTGTTCTTCCGCTTTCCCAGGATACCCCGCTACTTTTTTGATGTACTGTGCATGTGTATGGGACTTTCATTCCCATGCTTACACAGTATATCTATCTATATATATATATATATATATATATATATATATATACAGATATATAGGAAGCAATGGAGAAAGGAAAATTTCCATTGCGTTTTTTTTTTTTTTTTTTTTTGTTAAGATACCAGCACACTTTGAAGGTATGGTAGAGATGGGACATAGGCAATAAAAGGATAATCAGATACATTTCTCTAGTTTTTCATAATGTACCTGATTCATTTTTGTCTGTCTTATCTCTCTTGTTGGTTTCAAATGTCCGGTTCTGCAAGTTTATTTATTTATTTTTTTTAAGGGAGAGAAAGTGAAAATTTTATGGCATATATTAATAGAAAAAAGTCTGGGTGACTGGATCTTTTTCCATTGGTATATGTTCAGATTTACAATGGGCATGCTGGTTTGGCTGACCAATCAGCGTGCTCATTTTGGAATGTTAATGACCAGTCATTGTATAATTATAAATAATTCATGACTATGTCTGACAAGCACTTCTGTGGCAAAGATGGAAAATCACTGCTGTGGAAGAAAATGTTTTGTCCCTTATGCATAGGTTTGAATCACACACTGTAAAAATCTATTTTAGCAGTGTATAAAGCCAAGCAAACATGTGTCAGGTTATGAAAATTGTGCTCCCATTGCATGCCTGCAAAGTTAAATCACTTAACACTTACAGCAGCATACACCCCTCAAACTAATGTCAAGTGTCAGATTTGCCCTCCAGTTTCCAAAAACTGCTTTCCTCTCTGTTTGGCACTGTTGCTCTCCACTTAACATTGTGCCAATGTGGTTGATATCATTGCTCAGGTGTGCGCACTGCCACTAAATGTGATAACAGGAATTGGTTTAAAATCATTATTTGCTATTGCCCTGCTTTGGGATTATACATGTCTGGTGTTGGAGAGGAAGGTACCCAATTTAACATGCAGAAGTGGGGTGTTCAAGAGTCCAGAATATTTATTTGACTCATAGTAAAGGGCCACAGCCAAAGGCTTTTGCAGGGGGACTATTCTGGCTCCCAGTACAAGTCTGAGGCTTGGAATAGTCTGGCCAAAGCTGTATCCAGTGTGACTGGCATCTCATGCACTGGATAACGGTGTAGGCACCACTTCAACCTAAAAAGATGCAAGAGGAATACACTCAACCAGTGGTTGGATGAGTAGCAAGCTAGTAACATCTCACAGTTGTGTAAGTGTGTTAAAGAGAATTTATAATGCATAGAAAGATTCATTTATGCAAGGCTGGTTTGCATAATGCTCTTCTGTTCTGTTCTGTTCTTTTCATAACTAATTCTGAAATAGATACAAATAGGCAAGCCCATGCTGAGAATCTAGAAAGACTGAGGGAGACAAGCGGTATGTATGTAGCACAAGAGAAGTATTATTGTAGCTTTAAAATTTAAAGAAAAATGTTCCATTCTATACAGTAGTAGCAAGGTAAGCATGGATATCCTAACTGTACAAGCAAATATGCATGCATCTGTCTGTAGCATAAACCAACTTTAGTAGTCAAGTGTAAGACTGTGGTCAGAGGCTGTGGGTTCAAATATCTAGAGCAACAAGTATAAAATACCATGATTCTTTAATAATATTACAGGAATTAAATTCAACACAAGTGGCATAAATGCCCTGCTGTAAACTTTAATCTGTATGATTGGACCAAACATATGTGCAATATCTGTACATTAAAAGGATTACTTTGAGCAATCTGTAATTATAGTTTGTAATTGTTAGGAAGTATACTCACATGTAAAACTATAGATAAAATAGTTATATTATTGTCATAATGCATTGTATGTCTCATATGATGGTACTAATTTTATCTTTATTTTCTCTCACCCAACCCCTGTTTTTTTTTTTTTATTTTGTATTACATGTTGTCAAAATGTCTCCCTGTCGTCCATCTGTAACAAATCACTAAATGCTTTACAGCACAAGGAGGTAAGCCACCCCAGTGGCTCAGCCTGCCCCTGCTTCACCTGCTTCAGCACTGATGCCCAGCACATCTAGGACCCAACCTGGCAATACTGCCTATGCATTGTCTATGCCTTCAGGTAGCACTACCATGACAGCTGATGCTGTGGTACCCCACATGATTGCTGGCAGAGATGGAGATTTCATCACCAACCAGGAGATGCCAGGGTTGGTGTGTAGGGTTGTGCATAACACCGTGCCTATGCCAGATGGAGAGGCTGCTCTCCTTCATAGTCTGAAGGAGGAAAAGACATCAAGCACTCCAGCATCCAGAGGAGTAAGGGGATGGCGATGACAGTCATGCAGGTGAGTACTAGATTCGTACTGTCCCCATGTTTGACGGGCATGGGCTCGCATTGTTCCCCCTCACCCCAGTCATGCTGTCCCCCAGCCTTTTGCATCCCTCACCATCTCTGTGTCTTGTCTTGTTTGTCCTGTTTGTTTCTATTTGCTTCTTCACCTACCTAACTTACCTGACCCAAAAATACCACCTTCCCTTACCCAGCATTCCTCTCTTACTGAAGGAAAACCCACCAAAAAGAATATTGTTCCATACATAGCTCTTCATTTTGCACACGTCTTCTTGACACACTTGATTTGGTCCAATTAGCTATAGAACATGAGTGCATTGTTGTCACCCTTCTTTGTGGAGGTGACAGTCCAACTTCAGCTAAAATTCTGTACATATTTTCATTTTACACTGTTGAAGAAACAGCTATGGTTCTTTCCTACCCACCCTCCTACAAATTCCTATATTGCTTTCCCATTCTTCTTCCCCCTGCTTGCCCCACATTTCACCACTTTCCTATCTGCTCCATTTTAACACCTAGAATCTGGTCAAAAAATAGAATCACACATAACATGCATATGTAACAAAAAGTAAAACAATGAAGCCCTTCACTTTTTGGCCTCTGTGCGGAGTTTGGCATCGCACACCAATGCCAAATGATGCTTAACATAGTGTGGTTACCTCCATGCAATGCCAATTAAACATGCTGTACTACGTCAACCCACAGTAACACACAGTGAATGTAGTATAAGGAATAATTTCATTGCATTATCACTACTTATGTAAAAGTACTACATACATCAGGATTTGAACCTTATATGATCTGGGCTCCAAAAGAAATGTGTTAGTGCATTTACACCTACTGCCTCAGAGTCAGCTGAGTAGCAGGTGTGTCTCATACCCTCAATACTGAGAACTCTCAAAATTTTAGCAATGAGGCTTGCTTCTGTGCACTGCTTAACTACATGCAAACAGGGAAAGTGGTAGAAATGTGTATCTCACATGTGAAACACTTTGCCAACCATCATGCAAACCTGGTAATCAGCGATAAACTATGCAAAGTGAGCAATAGCATGTATTACTTTTGTTAACTGTCCATTTAGTCTTCATGCCATGACACGCCATGTGGAAACAAACAAAATGAAGGCAGTATCTAAGAAAAATGACACATTCTTGCAAGGCAACCATCTGTTACCTCCCCCCATGCACTGCGACCTTAGTCTCTCAGTACTTGTTCACAAATATATCAACTACACTACATAAATAAAAAAGAAATGTCTTGTATACTATGCAAATCTTTATAATGACAACACACATTCAGAGTTTCCAATACTTGTAATGTGGACACCTGTTTGCATATAGTTCATAAAGCTGTGACAGTATACCTGCACATTGGAACACAACCGCCACATACTACAAATTGTACACTCATTAATCTGGCAACATGCAGAGCTTGAAATATCTTGACAGTTGAACGTGCCTACACATTCATTTCATGCAGGTCTCCCAACATCTTCACTCCAACATCCACTGCTGATGTCATCCACCATAATTTGTCCTGCAGCCTTTTACAAGTCAGACTTGTGATGATGTGCATGCATAAAATGCAGAGTTCTCTAGTCTGTGTACTTCGATAGGCAGGGGTTCTGTTCTCACTGCAGTCACCTGGGAGGTGTGTATGTGTGTGTATCTCTCTAGTCAGAAGAGCATAAAGTGTGTATCCTGCAGTTGCCACTCTAATCCCATGGATTGCAATATTTTGACACTCACCCATCCATTTCATCAAGGCCTCCCAACATCTTCTCTCCAAAATCCACTACGGATTTCATCCACTATAAGTTATCCTGCAGCCTTGTAAACGTCATACTAATGCTGTGGCATCTGTATAAAGCACTGGGATCTCTAGTCTGTGTCCTTAGTTAGGTTGGAGTTCTAATCTCACTGCAGTCAATTTGTGTGTGTATGTGTGTGTGTGTGTGTGTGTGTGTGTGTGTGTGTGTGTGTGTGTGTGTGTGTGTGTGTTTCTGCAATTGCTTGACTTTAGAGAGAGCATTTTACACCAGCATGTGGGACACTGCTATTACCATCTTCTCACCAGACACTGCTGATTTCATCACCTATAAACTGTTGTCTGATACTCTCCAAGCCAGACTAGAATTTTCTAGTCGGTGTACTTAGGTAGGAATTCTGTTCTCACTGCAGTCAACGTGTGTGTGTGTGTGTGTGTGTGTGTGTGTGTGTGTGTGTGTGTGTGTGTGTGTGTGTGTGTGTGTGTGTGTTTGTGCACTTGCTTGACATTAGAGAGAGCATTTTACACCAGTATGTAGGACACTGCTATTACCATCTTCCTCTCACCAGGCTCTGCTGATGTCATTAGCTATAGCTGATTTGCACGTGTGCAGTATTTCCATCAGGACAGGATCAGAGCCTGGCCTTTAGGTCAGGCAGAAGTCAACTCATCCTATACCATACAGATTGCAGTGATAGGCCTTTCAGTCTATCCACATTCATCATGGGATGGTTTGTAGGCCCTGTATTTTCCGGGTGAGAAACTCCTGTGGTCTCTCCAGTGTCTGCAGGTGTCTGGTAAGGTACATGCAAAAGGGAAAATTATGCTCTATTAGCATTTTGATGAGGCTCGAGTACAGTGCTGGTATAACATCCTCAGATCTGGATACAATGGCTTAACTTATGAGGTGCACTATGTAGCCTTTCCATATCACTGTAGAAACCTGATGGTCAAAGTTCAGATTGATATCTATATGTGTTCCCAGGTCTTGCACCACTGGGTTTGAGCATGGGGGGGGGGGTGTTGCCAATGCTGGAATTAGCAGGGATTTCCTCTTTGCAGAAGGCAAACATAATGCCACATTTTTGTGTTTATTTGTAGACTGTGTGGATTTGGTGGACTCAATGATTGCACCCAATGTACAATAATTAGCAAACTTGGTAAGTCAAAGGCTGTATACTTTAGACTGGACTGTTTGAGAAATAGATTCCAAATAGTATACGACCCGGCACAGATCCTGGGGGAACACCAGTGGTGACAGCTCTACTGGTAGAGGTTTATTCATCAGCTTTCACAGTGTCTTCTGTCAGAGAGAGAATTTGTAGCCCATCTAGTGATGTAAGGGTTAATCACCAGCTGGAAAAGTTTCTCAATGATACCTGAGTAGGGGATTGTCTCAAAACCCTAGCCCAGATCAGGATAGGCAGTATGGACTGTCTTAACTTCATCCAGGCCTATCACACGGAATTAATGGGCTGTGACAACATCACCGATCACCTATAGTGTGACTCAGAACATACACCTACCTGACACAATTGGATACACACTTCAACACACTCTTCAGATGGAATATGTTCCCATAGAAGGGTGTACATCAACATGCATCCATTTGAGTGTGATGGGGACAACAGCTGATGCATGCATGCATGCATGCATGCATGCATGCATTGACACATCCTGACTCTCCTCATCTATGAGGTAGATGAACATGTAATTATGGACCATTTCTAAATGAACAATGGTAATGTAATGTCCCAGCTATATGAAAAAGACGTGTACATTGTTAGTGCTACATCCATGTCTGTTGCATCTGTTAGATGTCCTCAAAGAGGTCATCCAGGGCATGCATAATGACAACACTATCATCCTATGGAACTTGCCCTGTCCAAGGCATTTGTCAAAAATCCACACTGAGGTATTCAATCAACACTGTCAGATGTAGCCATAAACACCTATGCTGCCACAGCCATGACAACACATGAGATGAGGGAAAAACATGGGTGGATTTGTTACATTATGAAAACAAATGCACAACCAAATGTAAATATCACACCCCTGTAAGCAGACCAAGTGGTATGTGACCTGTGTCCTGGGGTAGATGGTATGTGGAACGTCAACCAGCATATGTCCACAGTGCTGACTACTCCCTTGTATGTAACGCAACTACTGAGTATGCGCAGGACATCCACAGTCAAAGGCCATCATACCTGCATAGTCACAGCCTTCATCACACCAATAACTGAGTACAATGCACCCTTCTT
Organism: Protopterus annectens; assembly: GCF_019279795.1. Taxonomy (NCBI): domain Eukaryota; kingdom Metazoa; phylum Chordata; order Ceratodontiformes; family Protopteridae; genus Protopterus; species Protopterus annectens. The sequence goes on from NC_056744.1 coordinate 816,332,840, forward strand.
CATGTACTTCCCTACACATCTTCTAGTGATGTGTAATTGAAGTGTACTACCTTTGCCATAGTGCTCTCACACATACTATTGGCCATACCTAAGTATTCTTTTTACTGTCTGCTGGTGCAGAACTCCTATCAAGGTGTTATACCATATGCATGTTTGATACTTGTTCCAGTGATGCACACAGTACATATCTGTTTGACAACATTGATGGCATGGGTTACATTCATGCCAGTTGTCATACACACCAGTCAACTAGCCTGGATTTATCATAATGTCACATACAGGTATAGCAGTGTCCCTCCTAACACCTCCAGCAGATGTTACAGTGTCAGGTCAGTGTGCTTGATTGCTCTTATAGATTACTGACATGTCATAGTAATTGTACATGTGTGTTTGTGCAGAACCACCTATGATCATTCAGAATCTTATATGTTATGTCAGAGACATGGGATTACTGGTGGTATTATTCTGATATTGTTTATGATTGTGCATGCTTCTGTTTACTGTCGTCCATGTGCCTGTAACTGTGTCCCACTTGTTGAAGACCTTTGCTGACATTACAGTCATATTCAGGCAAATCAGTTTGCACAGCTTCATAATATGCACCCAACCCCAGTTGTATATGACATCCCTGATAGATGTCCTCTCCTTTGTTCATGTCAAGATGCTTATATCACAAGGACACTTTCTCCATTTTTATGTCACCATGTCTGACAGTCACATAAGTCACATATACATTTTCACTGTGCAGTCCATACTGTACCATGCTGATATGTGATTAGTGTTCCTGCTACAACTGTTTTCCATCTACTTGCCCTCATCTGCATTACATTATGATGTTTCACTTGTCCTCTTTCCCTGTGTTCATTCCTACAATTCATCTATGTGTCCCTATTGAATATACACAAACACTTCTTTTGACTGTTGATTTTAAATGGCAGTCCATGTACCATTACAGATCATTTACACAACTTTTGTTCAGAATGTCTGAAATGTTATTCCACAATATTATGCACTATATACACTGTCCTCTAATGTGTTTGGGCAATATACATTGCTATATTATTAACCCTGGTAATCATTGTGGCATTCCATGCAATCCCGCAGACCTTGTTTGCCATAGGTAAACAGGTCTATATGTCTGCTGCTATTTGTGTTGCTTTACACGGTTTTCTGGCTGGGAAAACTGTTCCCAGCCATGAAACTGTGCTTGTTTACATTTAAGCACAGCATGCAGCATGAATATGTAAATAGTGCTGCTGCCCAACATGCAAACATGTAAACTCTGCGTAGGCTTCACATAAAGCCTACACAGAGTTTATTGAATCCCAACAATAGTCTAATTTCTATTGCTTCTTCCATAACTATCCTTTAAGAGGTATGCAAGAAATTATTTTATGCATGAAAGAAATTAAAACATATGCTCTTACAGGCTCAACTTATTTTTCAGTAAAATGCAGATTGATTGGCAATAACTGTAGACAGTGAAATTGAAGGGATATTTTATACATAGTTATTGCAGCTTTTTTTTGTCCTAGGGCAGCCACGGTGGTGCAGCGGTTAGCATTGTAGCCTCACAGCAAGAGGTTCCCTGGTTCAATCCTTGGATGGGGTGCCTTCTGTGTGTAGTCTGCATGTCTTCTCTGTGGTCGTGTGGGTTTCCTCTGGGTTCTCCGGTTTCCTCCCACATCCCAAAGACATGCTGAAGGTGGATCGGACACTCTAAATTGGCCCTAGGTGTGAGTGCATGTGTGTGTGTGTGCCTTCTGTGGAAGGTTGGGTGTCGGGCTGGCAACTCGACACCGTAAAACCCCACTGCCAATCATGAGCGGACGGGTGATCCACTGTGGTGACCCCTAATCGGGAAAACCCGAAAGAAGAAGAAGATTGCAGTTTTTTTGTCTTCCTATAAATGCACAACTTCTAAACAAAAACAATTGAACAGATAAATAACTTACTTGAGGCAAAAATGAAACACAGAAAAATGATTGCATAAATGCAGATGATAGGTCTGTCTGCAATTTATTAGTAAACTGCTTACATATGATGGACCTCCAGGTCAGATCTATGCTGATAGTAGGACATGAGCAAGAGTGGTAAGCATTTAAATTGATAATGTAAAATGATAACTATGCAAGGAAACAACACAAAATAATAATTATAAAGATAATGAAATGGCCACATGCTTTCAATCTGATTTATTTCGGGTGGTACTAATGCTATTGTTAGTCCAGTTCTGTGACATTATGGCTTATTGGGAACACAAGAATAAGACACAAGTCTTTCAACTGTGAAGAGAAACTGCTAAGTAAATCCACATATGGTATGTATTGACTGACCCTCCTGTGATCTGAAGACTCTACTTTTTTATAAGTTCATAAGGTCACAGGTTTGGTCATAGAGGTCTAACCTGAAGGTCATCAAAGAAGTCCAACTCCTTGAAATTTGGGTTATAAACACTTGAGCCAATCCAAGCATCCAAATGTTTTTTTTTTTTTTTGAAAGAGATAGAAACTGAGTTTATTATGTAAAAGGGAATATTTTTAAAAATGATTGCAATATACTGATAAATAAAGTTTCTCATTATCCTGGTTTACTGTTAACATGTATTCAGATTCCTTAATATTTGTAACCCTTGATATTCAGGATTTATTTAATGTGATTTAATGTGATTCCACATTCTACAGGGTCAGAATGGTTCCAGGATGCCATTCACCAACATGGAAAACTTGACCACAATACTTTTCTGGTTTATACAGAGTTGATGGATTTGGTATTGAAACACAACTTTATATTTTTTGAGGGTGAGTTGTTTAAACAGATCCAGGGAGTGGACATGGGGGCAAGTTGTGCCCCTACTTATGCCAACATTGTGCTCATGGTTTGGGAAGAGAAGTTTGTGTTCCAGTCTGAATATGCACAATATTGGGTATATTACAAACGTTACCTGGATGATATTTGCATTTTTTGGAAAGGTAGTATGGAAAAGTTAACAGAATTCATAGACTGTCTAAACCATACCACAATTTTTTTTAAATTTACTTCCCATATTACACATGACTATATGAACTTTCTGGACGTCACTATTAAAAAAGACGTCCTAGGGCAGCAGTTTACATCTAATGTATATAGAAAGGAAACCTTTTCTAACTCGTTCCTATATTTCACTAGTTCCCATCCATTTAAACAGAAGATAAGTATTATCAAGGGACAATTTGTCCGCAGTTGTAGGATGACCTCTTTGGACTCGGACTTCGAAGACGAAAGTCAGAGAGTCAAAGAAATGTTTATATCTAGGAAGTATCCTAACTATTTAATTGATGAGGTTTTGGAGGAAGTAAAGAATGGGAGAAAGGATAGGTTTGCCCCTATTTTGGGAACAGGAGATACCAGTGTGATAGTATCAATAAATGTGCAGAGTACCACACAACAACCAGGGGTGATGTTACCAGGGATGAAATCAAGAAACATTGGGGGTAACTATGTGATGTTTTATAATCCGAATATCTCTAGGGTTAAAAACATTATTACTCAACACTGGAGCAGGTTTAGGTGTTATTCAGAGTTGGATGTTTTGTTTACCAACACCCTAGGATTTACATATAAAAAAGGCAGGAACCTCAAGGATTTGCTGGAGTATAATGGTTCTATTGTTTCATGTAAGAAATTGGGAACCTACAAATGTGGGGCATGTGCGCAATGCCCATATATATTTAGACAGGATTCTGTATACATCCTGTCAAGAGACCATCAGATTCAGAGTAGTAGTTTTTCCAACTGTAATAGTGAAGGCTTGATTTATTTGGCCCTATGTAAAACCTGTGGTGCATTTTACATTGGAAAAACTACTCGTAAACTCAAAAGGAGGATTTATGAGCATTTATATGCTATTAGAGTCGAAGATATTAAAAATGCCTTGTTTAAACATACACTGACATGTCCCCAAGCAAAATGGGGCTTCTTTGTTGTAGAGAAGGTGCAATGTGATGTGAGGGGGGGCCCTTGGGAAAATAGGATAGAGGTGAGAGAAATATTTTGGCAGTTGTTATTGGAAGCCAATAGATTCCCAGGGCTGAATGAGTACATATCGATTGCCCCTATTTTAAAAATGAGAGCTGCAAAACTATAAAATAAGTATATATAATGTTTTGCAAGTTCTTTTTGTTGGTTTTTGATTCAAGTTTATTTATCTGTCCAACACATTGTGATGGTTTTAGTATTTATATATTTATTTTAAAGTTCTTTTAAAAAATTTGCATGTTTTTATCCACTTTCATCTGTATTTGTGGAAAGTTGGTAGGTTGTCATGAATATTTTAGTTACAGGATTTAATTGGTGTCAATTAAACAATTGTTTTAACTACTAATTAGATTGGGAGGGGTATATAAGCAGGCACAGCCTTCATTCTTTCATTTTACATCTGAGGAAGTCTGGTGGACGAAAACGCTTTGTATTGTGTGGCGTTTATGTGATTAAACCTGCTGCTGCTTACACCTACAGGCTCGTGTTTTATTATTACCTTCTGCCTCTTTGGGTGCCTGTTGTGGTTTTATTATTAGTAAACTGCTTACATATGATGGACCTCCAGGTCACATCTATGCTGATAGTAGGACATGAGCAAGAGTGGTATTATTAGTAAACTGCTTACATATGATGGACCTCCAGGTCACATCTATGCTGATAGTAGGACATGAGCAAGAGTGGTAAGCATTTAAATTGATAATGTAAAATGATAAGTATGCAAGGAAACAACACAAAATAATAATTATAAAGATAATGAAATGGCCACATGCTTTCAATCTGATTTCTTTTGGGTGATACTAATGCTATTGTTAGTCCAGTTCTGCGACATTATGGCTTATTAGGAACACAAGAATAAGACACAAGTCTTTCAACAGTGAAGAGAAACTGCTAAGTAAATCCACATATGGTATGTATTGACTGACCCTCCTGTGATCTGAAGACTCTACTTTTTTATAAGTTCATAAGGTCACAGGTTTGGTCATAGAGGTCTAACCTGAAGGCCATCAAAAAAGTCCAACTCCTTGAAATTTGGGTTATAAACACTTGAACCAATCCAAGCATCCAAATGTTTTTTTTTTTTTTTGGAAAGAGATAGAAACTTAGTTTATTATGTAAAAGGGAATATTTTTAAAAATGATTGCAATATACTGATAAATAAAGTTTCTCATTATCCTGGTTTACTGTTGTTAGTGCAGAACTAATTATTATTGTGCCAATAAGTTCAGGTATACATTTCCATAATGTTAGCCAATCTTATTTTTTTCACAATGGGAAGCTTTATAAGCTAACTTTAATTTACCTGAAAGTAACAGTAGTTCAAAGAATGTAGTTTTGTGTCAACATCTATTTTCATGATTCAGGGTAGAAATTGATGTTACTCTTTTTGTAAGTTTCCTTTTTACTGTCTTGAGTCTACTCAAACATCCAGATGTGTAGAAACAAAAAGAACTCATAGTCAAGAAATGCTGAATGTATAAACTAATTGTACATCCTTCATACCTTGCTAATATGTTTTTGAGCATATGATCCATATGATTCATGAACTAGTCACTATGACAGCAACACGATTTGAAAAAGATAAATTACTCAAGATGTTGATTCCCCGATCTTGCAGTCAGAAACTTCACCTAAAAATGATATTTGTAAAGGTGTAACTTTTTTGAGTTTTTGCTTCACAGATTCTGTTCTTTTCCAAACTAAAATATATCAGTTTCAGATGACCAGCTCATACTTTTAGATAAATAATGATTTTCATCTTGAAAGTCTTCACTACCTTTGATGGTAAAACCAAATTTGTAATTGTCTGTGTATTTATTTAGATTGCAAGAATGATGCAAAGGAATAGTAGCAAAGATGATGTGAACTGACTGCTGCAATATACCACAAAGAACTCTTGATAATTCTAAGGAAAGGCTTGGAAGATAACGGATTGGCTTCTCCTTATGAGACCGCTCATAACCTAATTTACCATTTTAGGGTTATAGCTAAACCTAGTCAGTGCTTTATATATTACAGTATATGCCATGCAATCAAAAGATTTGGCTAAGTCACAGAATATTGTGGTGCATACTAGAAACAAAGTCAATAACAGAGGAAATCTGGTAATAGGATTCAGAAAGATTTGTGAGTGTTGATCTCCCAAATATAAATCTATGTTGTATATGTTAATTACATCTATTGACCAATTGTCATGATCTGTTTGTTCAAGCAGATCTCTTTTGAAACATTTCTCCAAAATGGAAGTTATGCTGACTGGACTACTTTTTGACATCTGATGCCTTACCCCTTTTATAAATTGGCACTATGCATGATTTTTCCACTTAAAAGAAACTGTAGAACTTGGAAGTAGATTATTAAAGAAAATTTGCAACTGAGACTCGGTACAGATTTAGCTTTTACTAACATAGCTGCATATATTTTGTCAGGACCATTAATGTATTACTTCTGATTTTACTCAGGGCAGTTACAATAGAATTCAAGGATATAAAGGACAGCAATTATTTGAAGAAATAGAGAGAAGCTGACATGAACTTAATGTGTTCATTCAATGCTGTGCTGGAAAAGTACTGATTTAAATTCATCTATAATTGCCTTGGTATTTAATAATGTTTGACTTTCTACAATCTAGGTCAGAGAAGAATTCTTTATTTTTTATTAAAATTTAATATAGCCATAAAATTCCTTTTTGTTATCACCCTTGGCTAGCCGGATTTTGTACTTTTCTTTTTCCTGATGTATTTTAAATTGAAAGTTCTTAGCTATTTTGCTTAGCTTAGCTTTGTTCTCTATTGTAGGATGTTTTCTAAAGATGCTAGCCATTTTTTCTTCTTCTTCTTTTAAAGTTGCATCAGTTTTTTACTCTACCATCTATGGAGTCTGCTATTCCCAGGCTGCATTTAATTGCTGGAACCTGTGTTCTGAGAGTCTGCCTTCCAAACTATCTTCAAATATACAGAGCTGAGTATATATATTTTTGGTTATAGAGTTTCTTAATTGTTGCTTAGATCTCTGTTGAAACTGTTGTCTCCCTGGTCTGAGAGACTGATCTGCAAATATACAGAGCTGAATATATATCTTTTTGGTTTTAGAGTTTGTGCTGTTAGTTGTTGCTTAGATCTGTGTTGCAACTGTTTTGTCCCACCCACCCTCCATATTTTTGGTTTGCAGTTTAAATTTGGTGGGTTTTACAGTTGCCCGCCCCACTGTAGATTTGATTTGGGACACTCCCCTAGTCCCATCTCTTTACCACATTCTACCTAATAAACTCTTTCTGCACTTGCTTTTAGTCCTTTTTAATTTAATTGCATTTTTAAACTGTGTTTGGTCTAATATTGCTACATACTCAAGTGTGCTAGCTTGCATTGCATGTGAATTTTTTTTACTACTGTTTTTGCTACTTTTCTGTAAAAAAAAACCTGTAAGCCTGTTTCCTACCTTTCCTGTAACTATAACCTGTGAGAGATGCACTTATCTAGCCAAACTGGAGGTAAAGCTCTCTCCAACCAAGACTGAACTTGACATTCATGAGGGGAAGGTAAACATTTGCACCACACCACATTCATCACATAGTCTCACTAAATCTACACCACCAAAATCCACACATAGTAACACAAAAACATTCACAGAGGCACTCAATAATAATCTGTCTAAGCAAAAGAGACCTCCAAAGCAGAAATGCAAGCAACCTCCATCCCCCAATACAAACCAAATGACACATAGCCCACAGACTCAGTGTGCCACTCAACCACAGCCAATAAGGCAAAACAACGTACACAACAAACTAGTCATAGATGACTCTATAGTCAGGCACACTGATGTCCCACTCAACAGGCTAAACAAGGAGAAGGTTACTGTCAGCTGCCTGACGGGTGCCAGGATCTGCCACATAACCCATGCACTCAGGTCACTCCACAACAAGTACAAATATGACTCTGTCATTTTTCATGTTGGTGTGAATGACCTGAGACATACCTCCCTGGACTACATGAAAAGAGACATGGAAGAGCTCTCCAGTCTTGTAGCCCAGGCAGGTATGACCCTAGCCCTGAGTAGCATTCTGCCATCACCCCAAATGATACCACAGTACAAGGACAAAATTGACTTCAACAATTGGCTAAGCTTCTGGTGTCATTCTAAGGGGATCCAGTATCTGTCTGCTTGGGATGACATGGTCGACAGACCACGATGCTTTGCCACAGATGGCCGGCACCTGTCGCCCCTGGGATTCCGGAAACTGGCTAAGGCTCTTGCTGCCCCTATAGTGCCTTTTTAGGCAAGGTTGAAATAACAAATTCACCACCATAACAGGAACAGGCAAGCAAAAACTGAGGGTAATGCTACTTAATGCTAGAAGTCTAAATCTTAAAATGCACTCACTCAAGGCACTCCTTAAAATGGAGAACATCGATAACTGTGCAGTGACTGAGACCTGGTTCAAGGCTCCAGAGAGCATCCCTTCACTACCAGGATATAACTCATACCACACTTTTCGGCCATGTAACCTGAACGAAACAACAAAGGTGGAGGTGTGTCCATATTCATTAATGATATCCACACCTCCAGGCTAGTTGCTCAGCATAATGCATCCACGTTTATCCAAGGGCAACTAACTCTGGGAAAAACTGCAATCCAAACTGTAGCTTGCTACAGATCCCCCACCATGCCCTAGGATTCCCACTCCTCTTTTCTTCATGTACTGGAAAATATTAGGGTTCAACCAAACACCCTAATAATGGGTGACTTCAACTAACCCACCATTAACTGGGAAAATTGCTCGTATACCAGCTCCTTAGCTCAACACTGTTTTGAATTCATAAACTTCAATGCCCTGGATCGACTTATCCACACCCCCACCAGGGGCAACAATATCTTAGACCTAGTCATTACCAACATGAGTGATCTGTGTTCCACACCTGAAGTCAACTCCCCGCTGGTCCGATCCGACCATAAGCTAATCACCCTTGATATCCACATTCCACCCCCACCCCCCATTAAGGAAACCATGATAAAAAATTTCTCCAGAGCCAACTTCATGCTTCTTAAGACAGAAGTGGTGAACTTCATGACACCCATGCAGATGGATAGTACAGTTACAACTGCTGAATCCTACACAAATGCACTCTATAAGCACTTACACGAGTGCATGGATCATGCTATCCCAAACAGAACCAAGATGCTATCCTCCAAAAAAAAGGAAGCCAATCTGGTGGTCCCCTGCCATAAACAAACTGTACAACAGAAGGAAGAAACTGTTGCAAAAGAGAGTAAAATCCCATGAGTGGAGGAGCTCCCTGGTCAGCCTCAGTAAGAAGCTGAGATCCCTTATAAGATCCTCCAAAGCTAGCTATGAAAAAAAAAATTGCCACTAATTCTAAGGACAACCACAAAGCATTCTGTAGCTATGTCAAGAATCTCAATGGCAACACCCAGATCTGCTCTTAGTTACAGCACAAAGGCATGTAAATTACAGAACCAACTGATATTGCCAACATCCTGGCAGATAGGTTCAGTGCTAACCTTACCCCCCTCACCCCCTAAAGGGCCCATATCTATACAGAAAGAATGCAGAGTCCCTGTAATCACAACTACGCAGGTAAAAGCTGCACTCTCTAAAGCCAAAACCACAGCATCCATGGGACTGGACAACATTCCAGGCTGCATTTTACATGAACTTCTGAACGAACTGGCTCCCCACTTAAGCACCATGTTCAATAATAGCCTCTCATCGGGCTTTATGCCAACTGAATGGTGCACAGCAACAGTTATCCCACTCCACAAAGGGGGAGCCACCACTGATCCCAGGAACTATCGACCTATTAGCCTGACGAGCCTGGTCTGCAAGGCCATGGAACGTATCACCATGGAACTCATAAACAAAGATATTGGTAACCTCCAAACTCTGGATCCCACCCAGTTCGGGTTTGTGAAAGGCAGATCATGCCTCCTGAACCCAATCGACTTCTTTGAGGCAGTCACCAAAGCCGTAGATGAGGGTAAGGTGATTCACACAGCCTATCTTGACCTCGCCAAGGCTTTCCACACCATCCCCAATTCTGGAATTCTAGCTGAACTCACTAAACTAGGTATAAATCCCTATGTCACAAGATGGGTTGCCAACTGGCTTGCTGACAGAACACACACTGTAAAAGTTGCAGACTCCAAATCTGACCTCAAAGCAGTGACAAGTGCAGTAACACAGGGTTCCATCCTGGGACCTCTCCTGTTTGGTATCTACTTCTCTGAAGTATAGGCTTACCCAGAAGGCCTCAGGCTAATGACGTTTGCAGATGACTGCAAACTAGGACCCATAGTCAAGTCCCCAAATGATGTGGACATCCTACAGAAGGGCCTCGTTGAGACAGATGCCTGGTGTCAGAGCCATGGCCTCAAGCTCAATGCCAAAAAGTGCACTGTCATCCCCTTTGGTAAAAACTCTGTACCCATAAACTATGACATAGGCAGCAATCTACTTAACACTGAATGTGTGATAAGAGACCTTGAGACCCAGGTAGACAGTAGTCTCTCCTTTGATAGTCACATCACCACAGTAGTCAGGATGTCCTCCTACGTGGCACATCTCATCACAAAAGGTTTCTTATCCAAGAAAAAAGAGGTCATTGTTCTCCTCTACTTGACACTCATTAGACCCATTATAGAGTACAACACCCCTTTTGGAATGCACCTCACAAGACATCTGCAGCAGCTGGAAAGGCCACAGAAGTACTTCACAAAGAGGATTACTGGCCTCAAACAAATGCCCTACACTGACCACCTCAAAAAACTCCAGCTTTACTTGGTAGCATATCACCTAACATATAAAGCTATGTCAAACCCAGAGCTGTTGGACATGCTACACCTAAAGAAATCCCTCCAAGCTACACACTCTAGGGACCTAAACCTTGTCACCACAATACACAGGACATGCTAGAGTGATAGATTCCTGTCCCAGAGACTTCCCATACTGTGGAGCAGGCTATCCATTTATGTCAAGCAAAGTTCTTCATTAGCACTCTTCAAGAAAAATCTTGATGAGTGAATGGGAAATAGGAAATACACCCCAGGGATCACTTCTGTGACTCTGCACGACAGTGGCACAGGAAAATAGCTTTCTTGGGTGGTGTAAGCCAGGGAACCTTGTTGGCTGGGCTTATGTAGGCCCTTGGGCCAATAGCCTAGTACCTACCTACGAACCTAAGCTTATTCCTTACGTCTACCATTGAATCAACCTTGGTTTTTGTTTTGTTTTTCCTAAAACAGAGTAACCATAAGCACAATCATTATCTAAACATATAGAGATCCAGTTGCCCAACCTTGAATTACAATGAAGTCTGTTGTAATTAATAAGTTCATAATAATATTTTTATATCTGATATGGTCAGTCACTGGTCTCTTTAAATGAAATGTTATTGTGTTATGATCTAACCAGATTAAGAGAGCCCAAACTTTAATGTTTTCTACTAAATTTTTAACAATTGTAAAGACTGGATCTAATATAGACTCACCTCTAGTATTATTTCAACAACTTGAATAATGACTGGATCTAATATAGACTCACCTCTAGTATTATTTCAACAACTTGAATAATGCTGTGCAAGTTAACAATATTCAAAAATTCTTGAGCTAGTTGGGAACCATTAGCTTAACTTCTCAACTTTTTCTTTGTTGTAGTCAAGAATTGTTTCATGGTACTGTAAAAATCTCTGATGTTTAAAACTGTTCATTGAGGGACTCCAGTAACTTTCTATAAATTTAACAGGATCTTTGGACATATTGATAATAACCACGAGTGTTTCCATAAAATAATTACAAGGGATTGGCTCTGACCAAATTGACTGAGCAGTAGTATCATGACATTCTCATTTCTGTTGTGCTCATGGATACATTTATAATTGATATAGCTGGGAAAAAACATGTACTCACTTATTTGAAATATGGCATTGTTTCTGTAATATTGTATTTATGCAATAATTGTGTGCATATGTTTAGGCTACTTTGAGTGTTTCAGCAGCCATTTGCCAGATGTGTGTTCATGAAGCAAAAGAGCACCACAAAAGAATGCTCTGCATGATAATAAGCAAATTAAAGTTGCTAAAGTTTGGGTATATACTGTGAATATCTACTATAGCCACTACCACTTTATGACCATTCTATAGCATTGCTATTCTAAAAGTCTATGTATATCATAATGCATTGCTTTTACAGCCTCGGGGTAGAGTGTTTGGGATGACTAAAATATTAACAGTGTTTCAATTGAGCCGACAATCAATATAGAATAAAAGTTTGCTTGATTAAAATGCTCATATGTCACCCTTTATTGACAACATGCGCCATCAAATCAGCAATTGCTGAATAAATCATACCAAAACATGTAGTGAAACTCTTTTGCGAACATTTCCAGCATATGAGCAAGTTCTCTCTTCCTTTTGCAGTTGATTGATTGGTACTGTTTTTAGGTGTGACTCAGTCCTGTGTGTGTGTGTGTGTGTGTGTGTGTGTGTGTGTGTGTGTGTGTGTGTGTGTGTGTGTGTGTGTGTGTATGTGTGTGGTTATATGGTGCCGAAGGAATATGGATAGATCTTTATCTCAAATTAATGTTTTTGCAGTTAAATGTAAAACATGCATTTGAGATGAAGATCTAGTCACTTTAGCCACATTCCATACAGGCAGGCAAAAACAAACAAAAAAAATCACTGGTTGTGGTAATTAGCAGTTTGCATAAGCCCTAGCATTAGTGAATCTGCCCACTCTCCAGATCTTTCTGAAACACTTATTCATGCTTCTAGACAACTAAAAGTTCATTAATCACTCAAAGTCTATTGCAGTAAAAAGAAAGTCTAAACATTTTTTTTATTTATTTAAAAGTCTGTTTAGGGGATTATAGGAACTGCATGGCATCTGAATCATCTAACCATTCACTTACTTCGTCAATACCCAACCTTAGAGTGTACCTCCTCTTTTCAGTGAGGACTAGCTCAGTCAAGCCTGGGGTGAATTTGTGAATACCTATCCAATCATCTAGCTTGCATTTGAAGGAGCTCCTCTTTTCAGTGAGGACTAGCTCAGTCAAGCCTGGGGTGAATTTGTGAATACCTATCCAATCATCTAGCTCGCATTTGAAGGAGGATAATGAGTCACAATGAGTCGCACTGCTTAATTTGCAATGAGACTCGACAGAGTAGACAGTTACAGTTAAACTAAAGGTTAGGATAGTTGAACAACAGAAGGCAAGAAATATATATATATAAACAACAAAGACCAACAGTGAGTCCCAGCTCTACCTTCCAATAAAAATTTATTTCGTTGAACAAGTCCTTTCTCTAGCGCCTCGGCCAACAGCCTTTACAGAGTAAAACAGTAAAACTCATAAAACACTTGCAATATATACAAAAAACAAGTAATTAATCAATTATATAATTAAACAATCAAATTACATACACTAAATGTATTTAAAGTCATAGTCTTAAACAAGACATTGCCAGTTGCATTCTCTATTCATTCCATGCGGTTGCAAAGTCCCAAATTTCATAATCAGAATGCATTCCTTTTGTCTTAACATATTTTTTTGCCTATCTACATCATTATAATATAATGGAACATGTTCCAAAATAGACACTTTTATATTTTCAATATTTCCATGATGTACAGAATTAAAATGTTCAGCAATGGGACTAGTAATTTTATTATTTTTAACATCTCTAATATGTTCTTTAATCCTATCTGCTAACATTCTTTTTGTTTCCCCAATATAATATTTATTGCAATCACAAAATATAACATAAACAACACCCTTGCTCATACATGTATATTTAGCTTTTGTAGTGAAGATTTTACCATTTATTTTATTCACCTCATTCACAACGTATTTGCATATAGAGCATTTTCCACAAGGGAATGTTCCCAAATTCTGCACAATATTTAATCCACTAGTACAGGGCTTTTTATATATGCTGTGTACCAAAAAATCCTGTATGCTTTTCCCTTTTTTGTATGATGTCATTAATTTTATATTTTTTAATGATGCTACATCTTTCTTAATAAAGTTCCAATATTCCATGATCATTTTGTTACTAATTGTAGAAAAATTAGTGTACTTTGTAACAAAAAACATTCTCTCCTGGTCAGTGTTATATTTGTTACTGCCTTCATAGTTATTCTGTCTAGTAATGCCTTTACTATGTTTAAAGGCTCTATATAAGCTATTTTCTACATTATCTGGGTTATATCCTCTAACTTTAAATATCTTGGCCACTTTATAAGCCTCACTATAAGCCATATTAATATCAGAATTAAGTCTTTTTATTCTGAGAAATTCACCATAGGGGATAGCTGACAGTGTATGGGGGGGGGGGTGACAACTATCTCCCCACATTTTCCAGCTTATTTCATCAAATTTTCTATGAATGGTGGTATATATGGGAAAGCCATTATTACCCTTAAGCGAGATATCTAAAAAATTAACCTGATTTCCCTGCTGTATATCACTAAATTTTATGCCAAATCTGTTACTATTTAATTCATCAATGAAATTATCTGATGCATCCCGGTCACCATGACAGATGAAAATTAGGTCATCAATAAATCTAAAATACTTTAGAACATTCTTTTTGAAAAAGGGCAACCTATAAAGATGTTCATTTTCAAATAACCCCATAAACAGGTTAGCATAGGCTGGCGCAAACGCCGCCCCCATAGCAGTACCTGTAACTTGTCTATAAAGGGTGCCATTAAATTCAAAAAAATTATTCATTAAACAAAATTCCACCAGTTCTAAAATATAATATGTTTTAGGGCTATCATTCAAAAAGAATTGTATAGCTTCTAAACCCAAAATATGTGAGATATTGGTGTAGAGACTCACTACATCCACCGTAATAAAATACATGTTTTCACACCAGTGGATATCTTTTATCTTCCCTAAAAAATCATATGAATCTTGTATATAAGAAGGTAACAGCAAAACTTTCTTTATCAGTATTTCATGTAACATGATACAAAGATTATAAGTGAAATAGCCAAAAGCTGACACAATAGGCCGACCAGGTGGTCGGTTTAGGTCTTTATGAATTTTGGGTAGGCAAAAGAATTTTGCAATTTTTTTGTTCTTAATATTTATTTTTCGGTTTATATCCATTTGAGTCAGATAGTGTAATCTCACACCTTTCTGTAGTAGAATCTCAAAATCCTTCTCTGCCTTCCGTAAATGACTAATATTGGTTTTGCAATATACAGTGTTGTTATCTAAATGTTGCATGCACATACCATAATAGTCACAAGAATTTAGTATCACAAGTTTTCCCCCTTTATCTGCTTGTTTAAAAACTATATTATGGTTTCTACTCAGTTGTTGCAGTTTTTCCCATTCCAATTTTGTCAGGTTATAAACATGCTTTTTATTCACAAAATCTTCTATTTCCTTTTCCAACATTGTATTTAACAATAATTCAAATCGTAATATGTTAGAGTTTTTACATGGAGGTAGAAAATAATTGTTATCTTTAAGCATGTGCGTGCTTAATAAATCATAAGCATTATTTTCCTCTTCACTACCTGATACACATGAGTAAAAACTTTCTTCACTTTCCATTTCACTCTCTGGTGAAAATAAAGTATCATAGTTAACATCAGAATCAGTCGTTTTATTTAATCTAAAGAAATGTTCCTTTAAATGCATTTTTCGACATAGCTGAAATAATTCAGTTTTAACCTCATATTTTTTAGGTATACAAGTGGGTACAAATTTTAACCCCTTCTCTAGAACAGATAGTTCTATCTTGTCTAGTTTATAACTCGACAACTTAACAACATAATTACTATGTAAATTATGTCCATCTACCTTTCTTGTGTTGTCCATCACCCGAGTCTCTCTGGCGTTCTGTATTGTTTTTACCTGTAAAGCAATGCATTAGTAAGACTTAACATCTCATGGAGTTTTAAATGTACTTTGCTTTTAAAGGCTAAGCATTCCACATGGTAGATAATGCATGACTCAGTGGAGTAGTCTATACAGTAAATGGCTGATTTCCCTTCTGGACATTGATAATCATTACTTAGAGGATCATCAAAGTGCATTCATTCAGCTCAGACTCCAAAAATAGTGACTGAATGTAATCACCTATTGCAATCCAACTACGAGACAGTAATGGGAATCAAAAGTATGAACAGAGATGGCCCTAAAAAATCCCCCAAATTATGTTACAATAATTAGGATTACACGTACACTGAATATCTCCCAGACTGGATAAAGTCCAGTAGTGCAGTTTTGACAATGTTTTATTAACCCATTAACAAGCTGTTAGGAAATCAGAAGTTAACACTTTTCCTTGTTGTGCTAGAAGTATATATTAAGCACGCCTATAAAAAAAAACAAACAAACAACAAAAAAAAAAACCATGAAGCTGCAGTTGTGATCCTCAAAAGAGAAAATTAGTATTTGATTAGGGAAATGCAGGAATGCAATAAAAGTCTAAGAATCTTTGAGCATCAAGTAATCAGACAGTTATCAAGTCAGAAACTTTAAATAAACAGAATAAATTTTTAGAGGTGCCTTTAAAACAAGCCTTAAAACATATTACATTTTTCCTTGAAGGTCTGAGAAATAGAACCCACTTAATGAATAGCTTCACAAGAGGTACAGAGGATAGGAGAATATTCCACAGTAAGAAAGAAGAATAAAGCAGATTCATCAACCTTATCTGAAAAGAAGGCCAGCTCCTCAAACAAATATAAAACAAAAGACTCAGTAGCAAGAAAGAAAGGTCCTTAGCTATATGAATCCATTTCTGTTTGACTTCAAATGACAGGATTTTCAAGTAGCTTGCCTTCAAACTTTTCTCAGATTTTTACAAAGCCTAGTGGAGGTCCAGTTTCTCAGACAAATAGTGTGTAGTACAGAGGGAGTATTCCCCTCCCCAAACCACTAAAGAATGTGAAATAAAGTAGGCAATTCTTTCATCTGCTGTTAAGAGATCTTCTCTGAGAAGAAACCAAAAACAATGATAAATTTACCTGATAGGACAAAAAACTTTTTTTTTTCAAGAATGAAGCTACATAAAGAAGATTGTGTGACAAAAGGCGATACTGCCAGCACAGCTATCTGGAATTTTGTAAATAAGTATGTGTCACTTGTGAATATCAACATGATTTATATAAGATGCTTGTGTTACAAATGTATTAGAACTGTATGTCGTGTATATCAAACTGCTGGTGCAGACGTGTATATTGAAAAGTTTTTGCAAAGTGCTTGTGCTTAAAATATAACCACAGCGTGCCCTATTGCAAAAAAGAACAGAAATGTACATGTACCATTGCAACTTTTTAAATGTATATATTTTAACAGTGGAAACTGGAATACAGGATGTTAACTTCAGAAAAATATATGAAATTAAATTACTTTATAGGCTAGGCCATAGACACAATGCCTGTATTAGGGAGCTTTCTGTATTGTCTCTAGGGTGACATAGTTATTAGCCTTGAAGTATGAAGGAATGTAATTGTTTTATGACTTCCAACATTTTCCAAAGATCTGAGGTCTATGTATTTTCACAGTTAAATGCTAAATACTGTCAGCTTCCAGGAGTGGGGGGTTCACCTCAGATGGAGTCAGATGACAAGAAATTATGTCATTCTGCAAGCTCCCAGCAGTAATATTTGAGATATTAATTTGAGAAGTCTCCTAGAGAGAGAGGCCATTCTGTATTCAGTCTTGGACCTGACAAGAAACATTCACTACACATCTGCCTTACACTAAGTATGTTAACTAGAGTATAATAACTCTCTTAGATACAGTCAGGAAAATAATGAAGCTTAGTTTAGATATTTTTCTTTATTTATTTGAGATTATCATTCAGTGTTGTTTTAAATATTTCCTGGGATTTTGAACTCTGATGTCATTGTAAATATATACCGAGTGTTGTCTTGTTATTGTATTATTTATTATTAAATATAGTTAAACCTTTCATTGTGGCTGATCTGTGTAGAGATATTTAAGTTTTGAGAGTACTTGCATGTTTATTTGGTGACACTGTGTGGTCCATTCCTAATAGCCTTGATCTTGGTCAAACTACCATTTGTATTAATATTAATATTACACAATAAGATTGGACACCCTTTGTTAAGGGCCTTAAAGTAGCTGATAAGGAGTTGGCTGGTGGCAGTAATAACTACCTTATAGTCTAGGCAAAAGGGGGCACAGCTAATAAACCTGTGCCAGTCTTTCCCTGGTGTGCATCCGCATGTGTGTGTGTGTGTGTGTGTGTGTGTGTGTGTGTGTGTGTGTGTGTGTGTGCGTAAATCAAATCTCAAGGAGAGTGTGTGTGTCAGCTATTTGGGCAGGAACATGAAGCACTGGTTGGACAGAGAGTGTGCTGGAGGTCTTGGCTTGGCCACTCAACTGAGCTCTCAACTTTATAGCTGTGCCAGTATGGAGTCTTATTAGGTATCTGGAGAAAGGGAGAGAAACCAGCCCCAGACTGACTGTGGTATCTGTGTGCTGTTAAGGGACATTGCACTTGATGCAAAGAGCTGCATCTGGAAATACTGCATGTGTACCTGTCATCCTCCCAGTGTATGTCCCCCAGTGGTGCCAGTGGTGAAGACTGAGGCTCCTTAATTACTGATCCAGTGGTGGGTCATTACAAACTGTACAAAGGAATACAGTAGGAAAAAGATATACAGGAGATAGTGTCACAAAAAAAATGTGTTTCATTGACATAAGGAAAATGATCATTATGAAGAGAGAGAGTGATGCAGAGCTAGAGGTCTCCAAACGTCTACAGGAAACTTTAGTGATATACAAGCCAATCAATATTCAAGGGGATTTTGATGCTGAAATTCTGTCAGGATAGCAGTAATCACTCAGAAGTAGATGTTTATTTTAAAAGCCAGACCCCAAATAGTCAGTTGCACTGTATCCCATTGCTGTGTTTTCCGTTATTTGTTTGTATACAACACTACTATGGTTTTATCTGAAATAACATGAAAACGTACGTATTTTAGACAATTTCTAAATGCTATCAAGGATATCTCTACAGAAAACATATTACTTTATATTTGTAAGCAGTCTGGCTTTACAAGGAAATCATAACTATCAGTAAATTAGATCCTCAGCTAGACATTTATTTTATGTAATAACAAAAATAATCTGTAAACGAGGGAGTTTCTTTTGCTGTATCTGAACACTAATTTCATTACCTGGAAAAAACTGGCTTTTTATTCTCAAGGGGATGTCTGTGTGATTCCAAAGTCCCCATAACCTCAGCATCGCAATACACATGCATAGTCATATTTAAAATATAACCTCAGCATCACAATACACATGCGTAGTCATATTTAAAATATAACCTCAGCATCACAATACACATGCGTACTCATATTTAAAATATAACCTCAGCATCACAATACACATGCGTAGTCATATTTAAAATATAACCTCAGCATCACAATACACATGCGTAGTCATATTTAAAATATAACCTCAGCATCACAATACACATGCGTAGTCATATTTAAAATATAACCTCAGCATCACAATACACATGCGTAGTCATATTTAAAATATAAACTCAGCATCACAATACACATGCGTACTCATATTTAAAATATAACCTCAGCATCACAATACACATGCGTAGTCATATTTAAAATATAACCTCAGCATCACAATACACATGCGTAGTCATATTTAAAATATAACCTCAGCATCACAATACACATGCGTAGTCATATTTAAAATATAACCTCAGCATCACAATACACATGCGTAGTCATATTTAAAATTTCAAGAAGGAAATGGCACATTATTCATTTCCTGCAAATGGCCTTTAATAGATAGGGTTCTGACCAGTGCAAAATAATACCATGTGACAAGAATGTGTGTGTGCATTTATATCTATCTATGTCTAAATAGATATAGCTATAGATACTGATAGATAGATATAAATATATACATATAGGAACCTAACCTTAAGTTGAGGCAGCTCTTGGTCGACAGCTATGTTGTCGATTTCTGCATGTTGAATTACACTATACTGATGGGTATTTTGGTCAACAAACACTTCGAAAATGTGTATGAAAACAAGTAAACCATCATTAGGTGTAGCCATGTAAAACAGTCCGCACATCAAAGGTTGATTTAGTACATGAAGCACGCATAATGTTTCCAAAAATAAAAAAACAGACAAATAGGGCTGAAAGAGAACACATGCCCAAGCTGCACAGTAATCCATTTAAAATAAAAAGAAAAAAATGAAGTAGGAAAAACATGGTTGTGATTAAAATTAAATATTGTGCATCAAAACAACGCCATCTCCCATACTACATATCCCTCAAACCAGCCATGAAATATATATCACAGTGGCACACAGGTGCTGATTCACAGCTTGCAGAAATATATTGTCCAGTGTTGCTATAGCTTCATATTATGAGGTATGGCTGTCACGAGTTCCTGTATGTTGTAAACAGACTTAATTCACCATCAAATTCTTCATCTGTTCCTCCCAAATCAACCAACAGTGTCTTTTTGGAGTAGGGATGACACCTGACAGTAGCTTATCACATAGCTTATCCGCTCAATTTTGCTGTTGTACAGAGACATCCATAACAGAGCACTAATCAAATAGTCATTTGCCTAAAAGATACCTATCCTAGCAGTGACATGGTTCAAATGAATTTTGTGTTCTCAGTATAAATAAATGGCTAAGTTCACTGACATTCCAAAAATTCACAGGGAATATGGGAGGGAATTTGGGAAATTTGCTCTAATATTCCTCTTGTGGAGAATTTCTTTGGTTTTCCAAGCAAATAGAAGTCCTCAAATTATTTCAAAAAGATGCATATTCTAATATGAACTTTGACTAGACTAAGTATGCTTCGTACGGATCTATATTATAACAGTGAATGATCAAAAGATCGAATGCTGTTATATCGACCCCTTAAAGTCGAAAACTAAAATGAGTAAACAACCAGAACAGTAATTTCTTTCCCAGGGAAAGAAATCGCTGTTCCCCAAAAAATAAATAAATAATAATAAAACACACTAAACACTATTTTAAAAGGATGGCTTTGCCCCCCCCCCTACTTAAATATACCAACTCCGAGATCGCACTACAGTGGAGGAAATGGCACAACTCAGACAGCGGGCCCAGCGATTTCTTTCCCTGGGAAAGAAATCGCTGTTCTGGTTGTTCACTCTTTTTAGTTTTCAACTTTAAGGAGTCAATATAACAGCGTTCGATCTTTTGATCATTCGCTGTTATAAAGTATACCTGCTTCGTTTACATCACTAACATCCAGAAATGATAGCGCTAGTAGTTTTATAACAGCAGTCTGACCTGCTTCCATAATTACTTGATAAACCTAAGTTTTGGATCTTGCACCAAAGGTTTTTTGGGAAAGTGAAAATAAATACCACTTACTGTTAACATTAGTGATGGTTTCTGTGTATGCCTTTGATGACAGCAGGTATGTAATCAAACAATACAAACATTACTCGTGCAGATAGTTCTGTATCATTAATCAGCTCAAACACAGGTACATCCACATTAAGTTGTATGCCATTACAGACTTTTTTGACATTAAAACAAACAACAGAGGAAATGCATGAGTCATTTCATTATGTGTTATGAAGTCATGTAAACTATATAACTGTCTGCATAACTTCCTTCTGGTTAAGAGTGCTCCATCCATTAACCAAAAACTGTCACATGCACATTGTAACTTACATCTGATAATCTTTTCTTAACAACTTCAGTATTCTTTAGTTTCCATTCAGAAACTTCAATATTCTCCGGTGTCCGAGTACCCTTTCCACCCTCTGTCAAGTTTTTTTTTTACCATAACTTATGCACCCTTTGCGCTAAACATTTTCTACTAGGAAATGTTACTGCTGCAGCTGTCAATGTTGATGCCATCAACAATAATGCATAGATGATCTCTTGACTGCACAGCTTTCACTTTAAGCTTAGTAACAGCCTCATAATGGTCAACATCAACCATATCAGTTGCATGTTGATGTTAACTTGATCTAACTAGTTGTTCTCCTACAACATATGGTTTGTGATAGCTTTGTCCTTACATTTAAGACTCAGCTTATACTTGTGCTCTGTCTTTCCCTTTATCAGAAGCTTTTTCAACATTATATAAACATCCATTTATATGCAACATGGGTTTACCCTGTTGCAATTCTATCATGGTATACCTGAGACCACACTTTCAGGTACATGGTGGCTGTTTGCTTTATCGTCCTTAACTCCATGCAAATGTGAACTAGTGAGGTGTGATACAGTTATTACAGCATTTTCATATGTACATTTCAGACATGTGAGTTGATGGAGCACTGAAACATCATTCAATTGAATGAATATGTCCCTTCAACAAATTTCCACCACTATCCCAACTGTTGAGCAAGAGCTACCCTGAAGTAAAGTTACTTTCCTATATAAATAAAACACAACGACAAAAAAGTAATCCACTGTGGAACAAGGGGTCTGCGGAAGTAACAAGAACACCAAAAAAAAACAAAATAAAATCCACAGAGCCACCACATCTGAGTAGAAAAAAATATATTGTTTAATATAAGGTTAGCACTTTCATGCTCTCCTGAGCACTTCTTCAGACAATACAAACAAAGCTAAAACACACTCCACTTAAATACTAAAAAATTATTATCACATGACCAATATTGCATTACTTAAGCAAATTGTTTCAATAAATTAATTATTTAAATAAGGTTCATGTCTTTAAAATGAGCTTTAAAGGAACGTGCGCATTCAACCCTGGGTAGTCATCTGCCTGTAGTCTTACTATCCACCTTGTCTCTCTCTGTTCCACTGCATTATTAACATCCCCCAGTCTGATGCTTTGTTCTACCATATCCAATACCCTAAAACTAAAAGCACGAGTATCACCTTCCTTGTAAATATGCTTAGCAAAAGCAGTACTCAGATCTTGACTCCTGATAGCTTGCAAGTGTTCCCTTATTGTCTCCCTTTACATCCTCACTGTTTTTTTTATTATGGCAAGGAGCAGAGGAGTTGATTTCTGAATGTGTAGATTATTTACATATTACGACAAGCTTTCTTAGGTTTACATATAAATATTCATATACAAGAATGGATTATTTTTGGATGTGGAGGTTTTTGAGTTAGAGAATGGGGGCATAGCTACTAAACTATATAGAAAACCTTGTCAAGTAAACACCATGTTAAAAAGGGATAGTATGCATCCAGCAAGAGTATTTAAGAATGTGCTAAAAGGTCAGGGGATGCGGACTTCGAGACTGAATAGCCTACAACAACTTTTTGAATCGAATTTGACTATATTGACACAAGAGTTCAGAGATAGAAGTTACAAGGAAGGTGAAGTAAGTGGTATTGCAAGAGAAGTCCGATGTTTAAGAGATAGCACAGTCCAACCATATTTATCCTGCAGACAGACAGAGTCAAATCAGGGACAACTGGCCAATGTTAGTCAGAGGGACTGCATTGGTTTTCTGATGCATAATATCCGTGACAACAGTATTTGCTGTGACACAATAAAATCAAATTTGCTGATGCTAAAATAGGTAATGCTGTAGGACCATATCCACACTTTGTGTTTAGGAACAAACATTCATTAAAGCGACTTCTTTGCTATAAAAAAAGCAAAGGAAAAAATCCACAGACTGTAAGAGGAACCACACCTTGTGGAAATTGTAATTCTTGTCAGCTTATAGATACTAACAGTGTTTTTGTGCATCCTGTAACAAATAAACAGCATAGGCTGAATGTTGGAGCTACTTGCATTAGCACCAGTGTCATTTACTTGGCTAGTTGTCAACTATGCACATCTTTCTATATAGGAAAAATAGTGAGGATGTTAAGAGAGACAACAAGGGAACACTTGCAAGCTATCAGGAGTCAAGATCTGAGGACTGCTTTATGTAAGCATATTTACAAGGAAGGTGATACTCATGCCTTTAGTTTTAGGGTATTGGATATGGTAGAACAAAGCATCAGACTGGGGAATGTTAATAATGCAGTGGAACAGAGAAAAACAAGGTGGATAGTAAGACTACAGGCAGATGTACATCCAGGGTAGAATGGGCATGTTCCTTTAAAGCCCATTTTAAAGGCACAAACCTTATTTAAATAATTAATTTATTGAAACAATTTGCTTAAGTAATGCATTATTGATCATGTGATAATGATTTTTTAGTATTTAAGTGGAGTGTGTTTTAGCTTTGTTTGTATTGGTCTGAAGAAGTGCTCAGGAGACCATGAAAGAGCTAACCTTATATTAAACTACATATTTTATTCTACTCTGACGTGGTGGTTCTGTGGAGATATATATATATATATATATATATATATATATATATATATATATATATATGTGTGTGTGTGTGCGTGTGTGTGTGTGTGTGTGTGTGTGTGTGTGTGTGTGTGTGTGTGTGTGTATATGTGTAATGCATGTGTGTGTGAGATTATATTGCCAAAGATCATAGATGATATTGGATAAGATACAATACATTGACCAGTTTCATCTATCGTTTATCATTAATAAAAAAAAATTGGAATACAAAGATATCAAATGTAACAAACCAGTTTACATTTGTGATTATGTAATATACCTAAACACATCCCCTAAAGTTAAAAGAATAAACGCTCTCTCTTCTGCTGTCCAATAAATACACCTAACCTAAACACATACCTCAAAAAATATTTTTCTTTACATGGGGTGGTTTCATACCCCTTAGCCTCAATGTGAGAGTTCTGACCCCACCTCCGTAAAGTATATATGCTAACTTTATGATTACATAAATCTGAAGTGAAGAGAGAGAAATAGCCCAAAAGGTGTGCTACAGTTAATGTCCTGCAAGTCAACTATTACATAAATACCTGTAACCAGTGATTATATGTTCACAGTTGAAGAGGGATTTCCTTTTTGCTAGACTATGCAAGTATGAAGAAGGATTTCCTTCTTTTTGGACCATACAAGTGTAACTATCAACAAAATCGCAATTAAAGGAGGATATTAATGAGAAATGAAGACAATATAATGAATTACTTATTTTTTAACTAGGAATATCATCATGACCACATAGAAGAAATGTTTGCTTGATACAAGGTTTACAAAAGGAAAAGAGTTGAAAATATATCCTCCATTTTAAAGGTTATTTCCCTCTACTGCAGCTCTTGAATTTTATACTGCAAATTCTAGTACTTGCTTGCTTAACCTTTTGATAAAATCAAGAACTGTTGTCTTAGTTAAGACAGATGCTCATACCTCTACAACTGTGTTACTAAGGATGTGTAAATGAAAACCTGTTCCGCACAAAGTAATCTTAACAGCGATCACATTCATTAGACTCTAGGTGTAATATTGGATTTTATAAGTCATTATAAACACAGTAAATATTATTTGTTTATATTTTTTATTTACAGTATCTGAGTAACTATTCAAGTTGCACAGATAATGTCAATATTTTCTTCACTAAAGTGTGTCTTTCATGTTAGACATAGCAGATGTATCTGCATTGCTTGTTTGTTTAGCTATTTAGGGTTATGTAAACTTATGACAGTATAAATAAATAAAATGTATATGAACAATATTCAATATCCCTCTTGTATTGTCTACTGAATAAACTTTAAGATTAAATATTTCAGTAGCTAGTATACAGCCTGGTTTTGAATTAATAACACATGCATACATACAAATATCTCAAGACCTTGTAGCCTGCCAATTTACCACAACAGCTGATTCCATAATAAGTGTCCAGGCTGTTCTTAAAAAATATCTAAACTAGTGCTTCGTTTAATGTAATTTGGTAGTCTTTTCCATGCATCAACTACACTTTCAGAGAAGCAGTTAGTACACTTTTCATTTTTATAGAATCTTCTGCATAGGTTGTCTGATGATTTTCTACTATTTTCTGATAACGCCAAACATTGCCACAGGTAATTGTCTCTAAATGCCCTACATACCTGAATAAGATCTCCTCTTAAATAAGTCTATGAGACACTGTACATGTTCAAATATTTTAGTCTATAATAATTTAAATTTTCACATCCATTGATGCCCTTGGTATATTTTCTGTATTCTTTCCAGTTTATTCATGCTTGTTTTCTTAAAAGTTTTTGACAATGTTATTCTATAATCAGTTTTGGGTCTAATGTAACTAACAAACAATGACTTCATCATCTAATTTCTTAGACTTTATAAATCTTTTTACACAACCTATAGTTGTATAGCTATCATTAACCAATTGGTTGATATGATTAAACAACTGAAAGCTAGATCTACCCACGTACCTAGGTCCTTTAATGAAACATTTTCTGTGCTGTATTAAATATCCACCTTTCAATTTTTGTCTCCCAAATTTCACATGCTTAGTTTTGTATGTATTTATCAGCATATTATTCTCCTGTTTCCAAATGGTCAATTTAGTTAAGTTCTTTTGCAGACATGCCTTATCCGTAACACATGTAATCAGTTTACCCATTTTCAGGTCATCTGCATACAAGACTGTAGAACACCTCAGATGAAAAAAAAAAAAACATCTGAAAGATACAATCTAGCAAGTACGGGCCTAAGACAGAACCCTGTGGGACACCTTGACTATAGCCTCGGATTTCACCTGTCCAATTGCTGTATGATACTTGCCATATCCAATTTGTAAGCCATGTTGCTAGCCATCTTATCAAGATTACATCAATACCTAGTTGTTTTATTTATCAGTGTTTTGTGCATGATCTTATTAAATGCTGAAGTTAAATCTATATAAATTTTATCACAGCACAAATTTTCATTCATAGCTGTTATATTGTCATAGAATATCATATTACATCTGGTAATAGATCTATTTTAAACATATGCATGCTAATATAGGATTTCAAGTCCCAACCTTTCCCATTTTGACAATAACTTATCCAATATAACCTTCTACATGATTTTTCTACAATATGAAAGTAAACATTTAGGTCTGTATGACTCTGGATTTGTCCTACACCCTTTCCCTTAAAGACAGTTTTAACATTTGTATGTCTCCAATCATGAGGAATCTGCCCATATTTGTATGAAGTAGTTTAATAATAGATACATTGGTACTGTAAGTGTATGTCTTTCTCAGGTCATTATTTTTTTTTTCAAATAAATTTTTATTATTTTTCATAATATAAACCACGCATACATAAGAGAGTGAAAAACAGTAGGAATTACACAAATATTAATTACATACTGGTTTCGATAATATTGATAAGACAAGAACAAAAGACATGCAAATGGAAATACTTTGAAAGGGTGAAAGAGTAGACACACCCTGAAGTATGCATAGTATACTACCTAACATCAGCAACCTAAAATTACAATATTTACAATGCTACAATGACTAAGTATAAACAGTGTCACAAGATAAAAGACCAAATATAAACAGCCCCATTTGTTTCATGCAGAAAAAGAAAAACATACCCCTTGAACAAGAAAAATGAGTATAGGGGAGATTTTGTGAATTAACTTAAATTTTAATCACACATAATTACTTCAAACAATCCCCTCCAAAGTTTACTGAAGTAGACTCTCTTCTTGGGTCCAGTTATAATGAATTTCTGAGCAGAGATATACCTGAAAGCCATATCTTTAAATCCCGGCCAAGACATTTTGGTACGATCTAACCAGTTATAAGTGATGTAAAGTTTTATGAGTGAACATAGTATTACTAGAGTATGGAGGTGTAGTTTAGGCAAACTAGGAGGGGGAATGTTTAAGATAGCCGTTTCCCAAGCAAGGGTAGAACTGTAATAACCCATTTTTTTGAGACGCACTTTGAGGGAACACCATAATTTATGGGAGTGCTTGCAGTACCACATAATATGTAGCAAATCAGCTCTCACACCAGGACAACATGTGCAGAAAGAAGAACGATTGGGATTAAATTTGTTAATTATTACAGGGGTATAATAGGAGTTATTATTTAACATCAATTGAGTGTATAGGAGTTTTTTGAAAGGAGATCGTTCTATAGTAGTTTTTATAGCCAATAGTTTTTGGTCCTCTGGAATAAGAGAGTTTTGATTATCCCAATATTTGGAGAAAAGACAGTTTCTTTTGTATAATAATGGGAATAATAATTTGTATGACGAGGAAATTGTTTTCTTGTTGTTAGAAACTGTAGTTATGATTAAGTTTAATTTATCAATTGCCTGCGAATCAAGAAGAAGACTATTAGTTTGTGAATATGTAATTTCTCTTAGTTGCGGAGAATAACCGTGTACTTTTGTTGACCTTAAGGGTTAGGCGTAGTTCGGCAAGAGACAAAGAATTATGTTTAATAATATCCCATACTTTCAGGTCTTTGATGAGAGGGAATTCAGTGAGATCTATCATCCTGTTGTTAATTTTAAGGTTTGGATTGAGGTGTAGAGGTTGAAGCAGAAGAAAGTCATGCTGAAGATTGATGTCTTTAATCAATTTTTGGAATAGTTTTATCTTGGATTTCAATAGGGGGGAAAGTTTTGAGCTATTTAGGAAGGTAGGTGATAAAACAGGAATAGCTTTAGGGTTAATTTTATTAGAGAGAATATGTCTGTGCCATATCTTAAGCCATGCTGGATAATGGACTTGAGCTTTGCTATTCCAGTTTGCGATGGACCATAAGTTATTAGAGCAAATAATCACGTAATAAAGGTGAAAATTTGGAAGGCCCACCCCACCCTTCTCCTTGGGTAGACTTAATTTGGAGAACGAAATCCTGACCTTCTTAGGAAACCAAAGGAATTTTGCTAAAACTTTATTGATTTGTGAGAAAAAGTTATTTGAGATAATTATGTTTGTCGCACTAAATTGATACAGAAGTCTGGGTAAAATATTCATTTTCACAATAGCTACTTTTGAGAGAAAAGTTAACTTCAAAAGCTTCCATCTTTGTAGATCTTGACATATAGTAGACCATGCTTTTAGGAGATTGTTTTGAAACATGGAGGCTTGATTATGTTCAAAGTTAATGCCAAGATATTTAAGAGTATATGAAATATGAAAAGAAGATTGGGGGAAGAAGAAGGGTTTGTGAGCTTCAGGGTTAATTGGGAGAATGTGGGATTTTTTATTGTTAACTTGATAACCAGAAGCATTAGAAAAAGCAGTAATGGCATTTATGATTTTAGGTAGATCTGAGTTAGGAAGTTGAAAGTAGAGATTTAAATCATCAGCAAAGGCCGAAAGTGCTACTTGTGTGTTGAGAATTTTGGGTATAGTGTGATGTGTATTTTGAGTGATATATAGAAGAAATGGTTCAAGAAATAAATTAAAGAGAAATGGAGAAAGTGGACAGCCTTGTCTTGTACCATTAGTAATCAAAATCAAATCAGATCTTTTTTTATTAATATACAAGTAGGTGTATGAGTTTGTGTAAAGAGTTCTGATCATGTCAGAGAATATTTTAGGTATATTAAAATGTGATAACGTAGAGAACATAAAATCCCAATCAACTCTGTCGAATGCCTTCGATGCATCTAGGGTCAGGGCATACAACGGATTCTTCTCTTTTTTAGTGAACTGTATGAGAGTGTCTAGAGTTAGTGTATTATCCCATGTATGTCTATTGGACATAAACCCGGCTTGATCCGGTGATAATATATATGGTAAAACCTGCCTGAGTCTATTAGCTAAAATAGCTGAAAATATTTTGATATCAACATTTATAAGCGAGATAGGTCTGTAGTTATGCGGGTCTGATTTTTCTAAGTTGTTCTTTAGAAGTAAAATTGTTTTTGAATTATTCCAATGTAAGTCAGTGAATCCATTCTTTATAATGAAATTAAAAACTTTTAAAAGAATGGGGGCAATTTTTGGACAAAAAGTTTTGAAGAAATTGGTAGTGAAGCCATCAGGACCAGGGGATTTGCCCATTTTAAGATTATTGATAACATTTTGAATCTCTTGAATAGTAAGTGGAGATGATAAGAGAGATGCTTGGTCAGGATTAAGAGATGGAAAAGTGATGGAATTGAGAAATGTTTCAATCTGTGTTTTTGAGGGGTTGTGGGAGTTCTTGCTATAAATATCAGTATAAAGGTCCTGAAATAGTTGAATTATCTCAGAGTCTGATTTATATATTTTCTCCTTGTATTGAAGAATAGAGATAGTAGGAGCACCATTGTTGTTTTTGAGTATTCTAGAAAGAGTTCTAGAGGGGATTTGTGCCCATTCAGAGTAGACTGCAATTTGTTTTTGTTCCTGCAGCGAGAAATTGTGTAAATGAATCTCGAGTAATTCTTTATGTGTTGCGTTAATCAATTTCTCTAGCTCAGGGTCAGGATGTACTTTTAGTTTTCTTTCTAAGGAGGCTAATTTTTGGACTAAGGTTGTTTCCTTTTCTTTATTAAGTTTGTTATAGAAGGAGGCTTTGCTGATCAGGTAACCTCTTAGTTCGGCTTTGCAGGCAGCCCATAATATGTCTGGCGCAATTTGAGATTTTTCGAAGTTAGCATATACTTCAGACAGTGAGTTGTTAATTCTATTTATAATCTCCTTATGTTTTAGTAGGTTATTGTTAAGAGACCAGTTCATATGAGGAGTAGTAATACATGTGAATATAATCATAAGGGAAATTTTAGCATGGTCAGATAATAGCCTAGGCTCACATCTTAATGTGTTTTTGAACCTGGAGAAATATTTAGAGATTAAAAAGAAATCTAAGCGTGACCATGTTTTATGGCAATTAGAGTAAAAAGTGTACATGTTGTCCCTAGATGAGTCAATACTGAAGACGATAGTGTCCATAAGGTTAAAGTCAGACATTAATTCCTCAAGGGCTATAGAGGCTTGAGAATTGTATGAAACAGATTTACTAGAACGATCTAAACTGGGGTTAATCACTGCGTTCCAATCCCCTCCTATTACAAAAAAGTGATCCTGAAATGAGCTAAGTATATTATATATTTCTAAGATGAAGAGATGTTGTTGAGTACATGGACCGTAAATGTTCAAAAATAAAACTGGTTTAGTAAGATCCGGTAATATGGAAGTAAAATAACACCACCTGCCATTTTTGTCTGAATTACATACATTTATAGCACCCTGAAATTGTTTCTTAATTATAATGGCTACTCCCTTTGAGTTTAAGCTATCACCTCCCGCAATTATAGTCCTAATCCATTTTCTGTTAGATGTTTTTTCCCACCCCTCTTTTGGTAAGTGCGTCTCCTGAAGAAAGCAGATATTGGCCTGTGATTTGAAAATAAGATGCAATAATAAGTTCTTTTTTACAGCATTTTGTAGACCTTTAACATTCCAGCAATCTAAAAGCCAACTACTGAATTCCCTAATTTAGTTAGGTATATTAAGGTAGTAAAAAAAGAAATTGCAAAAATTTTTATTTTTATCTGTATGTAATAATAGTTGTTCAAAGGGAGTTACTTTTGGGCTTATAAAAGAAAAGAGCAAGACATCCTTGACACTGTTCTAGCAAGGAAATTTTCAATGCAGGAAAAAGTAGCAAACAACTTCTTCTGACTAACCCCAGTGCCTAACCACCCATACTCCTTGTATGAAGAAGTATATAAACACACACACAAATGCCAAAACCAACCTATACATATGTACAAAAGATAAATCTTCCAAAAGAACATCACCCTAGAGTACTTGCAAAAACAACCACTGAGCCTCCATAATTAGATAGAAGTTAGATATCTTGTGGCATGTTCCTGTATTAAATTAGAACATAGGGAGTATAAGAGAATCTACATGCCTATTCGGAGGTGTACACTCGGGACGTCTAGGTCTAAGCAAAGATTCTAAAGTAGCAAATTTATTGAATGTAATGAGTATACTTCTAAACATGTATGTTAATAGTTAAAAAATTCCTAACTGACAGATAGACTATTGTATCATATCATTAAGTCCGACCCCCATCTGAAAATTTTTAAGAGACCCCTCGTATTGGTTTAACATGTTATGTAAATCAACTGGTGACCTTCCGTATAACGAAAGCGCTATGTGGCACATAGATCATTAAGGTTGCATGAGATACAACAAATTTCACTAGTCGTATAGTCTTGCATTTTAAGGATGTTTGACATATATTCCTAAAATTCAATGAATATTGATAAGACTACACCAAAACCAGAGATGTGAATAGACATGTACAATTTAGGACGTACTATAGAGATTGCCTAATGATGTAGTACTTAGTACAACACTACAATAACATAGAAATTCAGACTACCATGCTCAACTGATTAAATGAGATATAGCTAGTATAACAAAATAGGCCAATAGAGAGGGTAGCTGAAACATTAGCAAGTAATGTTGACTAGCAAGTATAGTACAAAAAAGAAATGTGCCAAACTGATTGCATATTAAAACAAGTCAACATAAAGTGAGGTTGTTTAACATATTCTGTAATACATAGCTTACATCTGTGTAGCTGATAATGTAGTAAAAAAAAAAAAAAAAAAAAAAAAAAACAGTATTAGCTATCTAATAATGTCAGGTTATAAATGCTTAGCTGTTTTGAAAAACCTGGTTACGAACAGTACAAAGATTTTTATACAAACAGTATGAATTAGGAGAACAGTACAGTCTAGACTGCAGTTCTGCGCACCATATGATTAGCGATAGTCCCAACATCAATAAACTCTAAGAACTGACTAACAGAACTAATATGAAGGGTATTTTTGTCTTTTTGTGGCTTTGAGGGAACTGATCGTGACCTGCAAGCATCTGTAAAGTAAACAGACCCGGGTTTGCAGAGGCGCACGTAAAAATACGTAATTTGTAAAGCAGAGTTAACAGCTGATCACATCGTTAGAATGAAATTTCTATTGCAGTTAGCTGTTAAGCGTTATGATAGCAGACAGCATTCTTGTGAGAAGCGCGAACAAAGCGCTAACTGCCATAAGTGTTATTGGACATGAAGTCTTAAGGAATAGTGTTGAAGCGCTATCCTGAAGAACGCGCACTAAGCGCCATTGGTAAATACCACGGGAAGTTACACTAAAACCAGAGTGTTGCAGAAAATTAGGACCCTCCTGGAAACAACATATGAGAGAACTGATCCTCCCAACACGGAGACAAAAAAAAAAGCTTTTGGATTATTTTAAAAGCAGGTAAGAGCAAAAACACAATAATGCAAGTTGTCGATCATGTAAATGAAAATGAAGCTTTAAGCAGAATGTTCATAGCCCCAAACAGTACAATTGTATTTCTTTAAAAGTAGACACGATGACAGAAGTAACTTATCAGGAGGCTGGTGATTTGTTAAAAACCTTGATGAAAGCTATTTTTGCTTCGTTTTGTGTGTTAACTGAATATCTCGCCTCATTGATGTAAAAAATCAGATTGTTGGGATAGCGCATTTGAAACCGGATGTTTCTTTTTATCAAATCTGCGCAAAACGGAGCTAGCTTTTGTCTATTTTCTTTAATGGTTAAGGGTAGATCTTGTGAAAAGGAGACTTTATGGTTGTTCCACATGAGGAATTTATGTTTTTTGGCTGCACTTAATATTTTTTGCGTGATTTGAAAGTTGAGAAGTTTAACATAGATTTGTCGGGGGACTGTGGTGTCCTGTCTTCTACGAAGTGCACGGTGGGCTCTTTCGATGGTGATTTCAGGCTTTTCATCATCAAGTTGCAGTAAAGATTCAAAGATTTGTTTAGCAATAGTAATTAAACCTTGGTTGTCATAACTCTCCGGAAGACCTCTTATTAGTATATTGTTTCTACGACTTCTTGCCTCTAAGTCAGTTATTTTCATTTGTAAGTCTGTTATGACTGTAGATTTAGCACAGAGATCTTCAGTTAGAGCTTGTATTTGCAGTTCATTTGCCTGTGATTTTTGTTCAAGTGATCCCACTCTTTCTGCAATCTGAGTGACGGATTTTACTATTGTTGAGAGCTGTTCAGAAAAATTCTGGATAGCTGAGTGTATGGGTTGTAGGGCCTGTTTTAGTTCATCCATGTGAAAGCCAGGGTCTTCATTAGAGCTGACAGTATTTTTGTTGAGTTCCATCTGTTGTTTATTAGTTTTTTGCCTTTTTGATAGGGACTCTTTTTCTGGTGAAAAAATTACTGAAGACTTAGCCTTTGTTGTCTGTATCTCCATTGTGATAGGATCATTTGAAGATTTTTGCTGCCTTGCCATGTGGTCTTCCAAATACTGGAGCAAGATTAGGCCTTCTGAAACACAGTGAGTATGAGGCCTTGAGATTTAATATAGATTATAAGTTTGATTTTAGACCTTTTTTCAAAGCTAAGAGTATTGAGTGGGTTGATTTTATGATGAAGTGAAGAATTCCTTTGTTCCTAGAGACGTCACAGAGCTTTGAGAAGAATAAAACTTAAAGAAAGCAGGATAAAATGAGGAGCTCAGAGTGGATGCAGCTCACCAGGCGACCACCATTTTGGAATGTTTCTCAGGTCATTATTATGAATTCCATCTCCTCCCTGTGCTTTGTATGTATCCAGTTTGTATAGCTCTTTTTCACTATAATTTCATTTCATTTCAGTATCTCAGGTTACCCAGATGTCACTAGGCCAATTTATCACCTACCTTTGTGGAGCCAAACTGCATTGTGTAAAATTTTGAACATATATCTATAATCAGTTGTGTCTTAGAATGAAGTTTAGAATCTACACACAATTTATCAATTAGTACGTTTTTATTTCTACCTTATCTTATGTAGCTATAAAATGGTATTCTATTATACTCAATATCTTTATATAATTTTTCTTCATTTTTTTCTTGATCTTTTCTCAGACTATGTTTAATTTTTTCTGGCCAGTTTGTTTATGACAGTTTTTAAAGTCATAGTTAAAACTCTTTTCCATTTCTTATATTTTTTGTCTCTCATTTTAATTAAGTATCTTGTTTTTATGGAAATATATCCTCCTGAAATTGTGTGCCTAGATCCTGATTGGTAAACATTTATTTTTTTGCATTCAAACAGTTTCTCTTTCAAAACTTTCCACATTCCTTCTGCAGTTTTCTCCTGAATGCATCACTCCAATTAGTTTTATATAGTGACTCCATGGGATTCAGTAAACTCCATGTAGGCTTCATGCGAAATGGAGTTTACATGTGTGTGATGATGTGCAGTGAGCAGCAGCGCTAATTACGTATTCATACCATGCACTGTGCTTAAAAGTAAATAAGCATGGTTTCATGGCTAGCAACAGTGTTGCCAGGTAGGAAATTGTTTAATGCAACACTGATAGCAATCCTACAACAGAGAAAAGCTGGTTAACATGTTTGCTCTGAATGCCACAATGATCAGCAAGGCTTAACATATATAAGTTTCCAAGAAACTGGACTAAGCCCAACATAAGGGGGGAACAATGACCCAGAAATAGGGGCATATTCGACATATTTGTATGTGAGAAATGTGCTACAATAACAAGAGGTTTGGGTTACGATACATTTTCTGAAGGATGTGAAGTCTGAAACTCAAATGTATGTAATTATTTAGTGACACCAGTCCTGAGATCATCCTAGTGATATTGCAGAATACCACACATTTTATAAGAAAAATACAAAAAATATAAGGCAAAAGTCTGGACATACTGTGAAAATCTGGACAGTGGAGAGATATGATATGTATAGAGTCAAAACAAAGTACAGGGCAGTGAATACAGTGCAGAGTATTCTGAAATCCCATTCCTGGCATTCTCTCCTGATGTATAAATGATCTGTAAAGGTACATGGACTGCCATGTAAAATAAACACTCAGGGGAAGTATGTGTATTTAATAGAGACACACAGGTGAATTGTAGGAATGATCACAGGGAAAGAGGACAGGTGAAAAAACCTAATGTACGACAGATGAGGGTATGTCAATGGAAGACCGTTGTAGCAGCAACACCAGTCATATATCCATATGGTACAGTAGTGGCTATACAGTGAAAATGTGTTTATATAACAGTCACACAAGGTGACATAACAATGGGGGGAATGTCTGTGTGAGATAAGCATTCTTACATGAACAAAGCAGAGGACATCTATCAGGGATGTCATATACAATTTGGGTAGGAGCATACTGTGAAGTTGTACAAACTGAGTTGCCTGAATGTGTGTGTAGTCTCATCAGAGGTCTCGGTCTCCAGCAAGTGGGACACAGTTAAAGGCTCATGGACAACATTAAAAGAAGCATGTACAATCATGGACAATATCAGAATAATACCACCAGTAATCCCATATCTCTGACTTAACACATATAAATGTCTACTTCACTTTGTCAAAAACCCTAATTATCAAATACCTTTTTGTCAAACCCTACTCATTGAAGCCTCACTCCATCAAATGTGCATTTAAATGAACATTTTCCCAGAGGGAAAAAAATTCTTGGTCAACCAACCGAGCCTCACAAACTAACAAAATTTAAAACCCACCCAAGTGGGGGGCTGTGCCTCTCGCACCCCTCCAACTAAATATACCAACTCTGAGATTACACTACAGTGGGGAAAAGGGGAGGTTCATGATGATGGTCCATGGTTTCTTTTCCCTGGGAAAATTTTCGCTTACATGCACATTTGATGGAGTGAGGTTTTGCCGAATAGGATTCACAAAAAGGTATTTGATGATTAGAGTTTTTGAAAAAGTGAAGTAGACCTCATATATGTCATTTGAGTGATCAGAGATGGTTCTGCACAAACACACTTTTATGACTATTATGACATGTCTGCACTCTATGAGGGTAATCACACAAACCATCCTGACACTGTAACATCTGCTGGAGGTGTTAGAAGGGGCACTGCTATACCTGTATGTGACATTATGATTAATACAGGCTAATTGATTGGTGTGCATGGCATATATATATATATATATATATATATATATATATCTATATAGCACAATCCACACTGTCATAAATGTTACCCATGCCATTAATTTTGTCAAACAGCTATGTATATACTGTGTGCATCACCGGAACAGGTACCACACATGCATCTAGTGTAACACCCTGATGGTTTCTTTTCCCTGGCAAAATTTTCGCTTACATGCACATTTGATGGAGTGAGGTACTGCCGAATAGGATTCACAAAAAGGTATTTGATGATTAGAGTTTTTGAAAAAGTGAAGTAGACCTCATATATGACATTTGTGTGATCAGAGATGGTTCTGCACAAACACACTTTTATGACTATTATGACATGTCTGCACTCTATGAGGGTAATCACACAAACCATCCTGACACTGTAACATCTGCTGGAGGTGTTAAAAGGGGCACTGCTATACCTGTATGTGACATTATGATTAATACAGGCTAATTGATTGGTGTGCATGGCATATATATATACA
Organism: Protopterus annectens; assembly: GCF_019279795.1. Lineage (NCBI taxonomy): Eukaryota > Metazoa > Chordata > Ceratodontiformes > Protopteridae > Protopterus > Protopterus annectens. The sequence goes on from NC_056744.1 coordinate 816,370,129, forward strand.
TATATATATATATATATATATATATATATATATATATATATATATCTATATACATATATATATATATATATATATATATATATATATATATACATATATATATATATAGGGTCTACTTTCATAGACCGAATGTACGAATCGCCGACACACAAGTTACCGACCCCAAACAACCGAAAACACACCACACCAACAACTTATAATACCGAACACCACAACACCGACACAAAAAACGTCAACTACACATTACACACAACAACATATCCACTAACCTTAACCTAAACCCTAACCCTAACGTCCGACACTACCGCACACTTACCCAACCTGCACCCTAATCCTAACTCACTTAACACACCCCTAAACCTCAACACCGTCACTATCGCACACTTACCCTACCTGCACCCTAACCGTAACTCACTTAACCCACCCTAAAACATTCAGCCCGTCACTATCGCACACTCACTCCACCCGCATTCTAACCCTGACACACTTAACACTTCCCTACACTGCTCTACGTCACTTCCACACACTTACCTTACCGGAACCCTTAGTCCGACACCACCGCACACTCACTTTTCCACACCCTAACCTAAAATCCCTCACTATCGTACACTTACCTGTCCGCTCCCCAATCTTAAATCTTTCATTTTCGCACACTTACCATATCGCGCTCACACGCTGCCGTTGTCGGTCTCTCAGCTGTCGGGATATCGCATTTTTGGTAACCTACCTGTTCGGTCGTTCCGTCTCGGTCTTCCGGGTGTCGGTGACGTGGCGCTTCGGTCTATGAAAGTAGACCCATATATATATATATATATATATATATATATATATATATATATATACATAGAGAGAGAGAGAGCACAATCCACACTGTCATAAATGTTACCCATGCTATTAATGTTGTCAAACAGCTATGTATATAATGTGTGCATCACCGGAACAGGTACCACACATGCATCTAGTGTAACACCCTGATGGGGTTTCTGTACTCTCAGACAGTAATATTTATACCACAAAAGGAATACCTATGTATGGCCAATAAGACGTGTGACAGCTCAAGGTGGTACACTTCAATTACGCATCACTGGAAGATGTGTATTGAGGTACATGAAGAAAGGTGCATTGCACTCAGTTATTGGTGTGATGAAGGCTGTGAACTATAGAGGCATTACGCCCTGTGATCTGGATGTTCTTCACATACTCAGTGGTTGTGTTACATATAAGGGAGTAGTGAGCACTGTGGTCACATGCTGGTGGATGTTCCACATGCCATCTACCCCAAGACACAGGTCACATACCTACTGGTCTGATTATAGGGTGTGATGTCTACATTATACTTGGGTTGTGTGTTCGTTTTCTTGATGCAACAAATCCCCCCCATCTTTTTGCGTCATTGCAGGTGTTGTCATGGCTGTGGCAGCAATCTTTTGTGAATGTGTTACTGTCTGTATTATAGTAATATCACAGTTGGAGCCAATGATTACCTGCAATCTATAATCTTTCAGACAGCTGTTTGGACACAGGATGGGTATGTCATTTGTGATGTCTGTGGCTTAAATAATTGGCAGGAAAGGGCCTAGCAAACAGCCCTGATGTACGGTCCTGATCACTGCACATGTGCTATAATTCACTTCACACATTTCACCATATTTAGATACCATGTATGTGATCCAGTGGTCTCCCCACTTGGTGATATAGGTGTTTATGGCCACATCTGACAGTGATGAGTGAATACATCATTGTTGATTTATGTCAAATGCCTTAGGCTTGTCAAGTTCAAAAGGATGATAGTGTTGTTGTCATGAATTTCCTTGATGACCTCTTTGAGGACACCTAACAAATGGAACAGACATGATGTAGAATTAACAACTCACACAGGTCTGTTGCACACAGCTGGGATATTACTAGTGGCATTTAGTAAAAGGTCCATAATGACATGTTGTTCTACCTCACAGATGAGGAGATTCAAGATGTGTCTATACATGCATGCATCAGGTTCTGTCCCCCCAACTCACATGAATTCATGTTGATGTATACCCTTTTACAGGAACATAGCCTGTATGGAGGGTGTGTTGAAGTGTGTATTCAACTGTATCAGGAATGTGTATGTGCTGAGTCACATGATAAGATATCTGTGATGTTGTCATAGCCCATTGATTCTGTGTGATATGCCTGGATGAAGTTAAGACAGTCCATACTGGCTATCCTGATCTACCCTAGAGTCTGGACACAATCCCTCATGCAGGTATGATTGAGAAACGCACCCAGCTGGGAATAACCCTTATGTCAGTAGATGGGTAACCAGCTGGCTCAATGACAGAACACATACTGTGAAAGTTGGTAAATCAGCTTATACCAGTAGAGCTGTTACCATTGACAAGCCTCAGGGATCTGTGCTTTACCCTTTACTGTTTGGAGTCTATTTCTTGACAGTTCAGGCTAAAGTGTATTTACTTTGGCTTACTGCATTCACTGATTCTTGCATACTGGGTGTATTTATTGAATCCAGCTATGATGGTAATATACTACATGAGGGGCTAACACACACAAATGATTGGTGACAAAGCTCCATGGTCTACAAATAAATGCAAATGTGCCTTTATTTTGTCCTTCTGCAAAGTAGAATTCCCTGCTAATTACAACATTGATAACAGTCTCGCTATGCTGAAACCCAGTGATGCAAGCACTGGGAACTCATATAGATAGCAATCTGAACTTTGACCACCACATGTTCACACTGGTAATAAAAGCCTATGTTGTGCACATCATAAGTCATGCCATCGTATTCAGGTCTGAGGATTATATTAGAGCACTGTACTCAAACCTCATCAGAACACTAATAGAGTATAATGCTCTGTTTTGCATGTACCTTACCAGACATATGCAGCAGCTGGAGAGACCACAGTGGTTTCTCACCAAGAAAACGCAGGGCCTATTAACCATGCCATGACTTATGTGGATAGACTGAAACCCATATTACTGTAATCTGTATCGTATAGGATGAGGTGACTTCTCCCTGGCCTCCAGGCCAGTCTCTGACTCTGCCCTGGTGGGAATAGCGCACAATTAGATATAGATGATGACATCAGCAGTGTCTGTTGAGGACAATATGATAACAGTGCCCCACATGCTGGTGTATAAGGTTCTCTCTAATGTCAAGCAAGAGCAATAGCACACACACCCCAGCTGACTGCAATGACAACAGAACCCATACCTATCTAAGTACACAGACTACAGAGCTCAATACTTTATGCAAGTGCCATTGGACAAGTCTGACTTTTACAAGGCTACAGGACAACTTATAGTGGATGACATCAGCAGTGCATGTAGGAGAAAAGATGTTGAGAAGTTTGCATGAAATGGATGTATAGGCAAGTGCAAGTGTCAAAATACTGTCAATTCATGGGATTGGAGTTGTTACTGTAGGAGGCACACTTATAGTCTTCTGGCTAGACAAACACACACACACACACACACACACACACACACACACACACTCACACATACACACACGCACACACACACACACACACACACACACACACACACACACTTGACTGCAGCAAGATCAGAACCCCTACCTAAGTGCACAGACTACAGACCTCAGTGTTTTATGCAAGTGCCACTGCACAACTCTGACTTTTACATGGCTGCAGGACAACTTATAGTGGATGACATCAGCACTGGATGTAGGGTAGAAGATGTTGGAAGGTCTGCATAGGTTCATAGCTTCATAGGTTTATAGTAGTTTACTAGGCTAATGGCTCTAGGGCCTTTAAAAGCCTAGCTGTATAAAAACCCAAGTACACTTATTGAGCATAGTTAGATGTCATTGTTAGAGCAATTTTGTGATCAGCACCGAATGCCCCTGTCCATGAAGGACATAGGTGCCACCCCTGGGGTGAATTTATGATCACCCATTCAATTTGGTAAACCACAGGCCATCTACCTTCACCTGGACTTCAGAGAAATAGTTTGCAAAGAGTTGAGGGCCCAGCATAGATCCTTGTGGTACTCCACTGGTAACTGGTCTACTTGTGGAGGTTGACTTCCCAACTTTGACAGTATCAGTTCAGTTAGTGAGCCAGTTGGCTACCCATGTAGTAATGTATAGGTTAATCCCCAGATGGGAGATTTTCTCTATGATACCTGAATAGGGGATTGTGTCAAAGTCCGTGGCTAAATAAACATAGGCAGTATATCTCGTTCTCTCTCATCCAGGGCTTTGGGAACATTATCAAAGAAGTCCACTGTGTTTCATTAGCAAGATCTACCCTTGACAAAGCCAAAATGGGTCAGGTCAAGAGTGTTGAAGGTCACCTATGTCCCTGTTGATAGGGTCCATGATGATTCTTTCCATAGCCATGTAGATAAGGCTGGTTAGACTTATGGGTCAATAGTTCCCAGGGGGTCAATTGATGGATGCTTAGGCATGTTCAACTGTGAAGATAGTTTTACTTCTGCATATTACCAGATTGTCGTGCGTTGTATAGCACACATTTGATATTAATTTATGTAGTGTAGTTGATATATGTGAGAAAAAGTACTGAGACACTGGGGTTGCAGTGCATGGGGGAGGTAACACATGGCTGCTGTGTAAATAAGTGACATATTGTTAGCTACGGCCTTCAGTTTGTTATGTTTCCACATGTAGTTTCATGGCATAAAGAGTGAATGGACAATAAACAGCACTAATACATGCTAATATTGGCTTTGCACAGTGCAGAGTAAGCAGCGGGTTTGTGCTACAGTTAGCAAAGTGTTTGCACATGCAATATACATATTTCCATTACTTTTCCTGTTTGTGCATAGTTAAGCAGTGAGCAAATGTAAGCCGCATTGCTAAAAGTCTGAGAGTTAGTACTGAGTCTATGAAACACACCTGCTGCTTTGTTTACCCTGTGGCAGCAGGTGTAAATGCATTAACACATTTATGTTTGAGCCCAGATGATACTGGGTTCTAATCCAGGTATATCTAATACTTTTAAATAAATAGGGATAATGCAATGACATGAATGTGTGTTGGCATAGCACAGTGGGGTTAAGCAGCATTGCACAGAGGTAACTTTAGCATTGCACAGCCACTCACTGTTGCTTGGCATTGGTAGGAAATGCTAAACTCTGTGCAAACATAGAGACCAAAAAGTGAAGGGATGCTTATTCTGGTACTTGTGTGTTGTGAAAGATTTTATTTTTTGACCAGATTATAGGTGTTAAAATGGAGGTAGATAGGAAAGTAGTGAAATGGTGAGCAAGCAGGGGGAAGAACAAAGAAAAAGCAATACAGGAATGTGCTGCAGGGAAGTAGGAAATAACTGTAGCTTTTCATTTCTTCAACAGTAAAAACTGATAATATGGGCAGAATATTAGTTGAAGTTGAACTGTCACCTATGCAGTGAGGGGTGACAGCAACATAATCATGTTGTACATCCAATTGAATCAAATCAAGTGTGTCAAGATGATGTGTGTACAAACTGGAGAGCTATGTATGGAATGATATTTTTTTGTGGGACAGGTGCCCATTTTTTTTTTTATTCAGTAAGAGAAAAAACAAAATGAAAACTCCAGCAAAGCTAGAACTTCCAATAAGTGACCTCCCAAACCTCTTGTATCAGAGGCATGTGGGATAACAAGGCCAAAATATGTATATCCACAGCTAGTGGGGTTTGGCTTTATTGGCCTGAAATTGTCCATTAAAACAATAAAACAAGTCATGGGCATTCAGAATTGCCAATTAGCTGAAATGCCTGATGTACATAAGGATCATTTGCATATATCCCATATGCCTCTGATACAAAAGGTTTGGGAGGTCACTTATTGGAAGTTCTAGCTTTGCTGGAGTTTTCATTTTGTTTTTACTGATTGTTTTTTCAGTGACCTTCTCACTCATTGTTTTAGTTTGTTGTTTGGGATATTTTTGCAGTGACCCTAATGATAATGGATATCAGCTGGGTATAACAGCCCTGTGTTTCTAATGCTTAGTCAAACACTCTGCTTGTGCTGTGCCGATGAGGTCATAACAAGGCCGAAATATGCATATCCATAGCTAGTGGGGTTTGGCTTTATTGGCCTGAAATTGTCCATTAAAATGACGAAACAAGTCATGGGCATTCCGAATTGCCAATTAGCTGAAACACCTGATGTTCATAAGGATCATTTGCATATATCCCATGTGCCTCTGATACAAGAGGTTTGGGATGTCACTTATTGGAAGTTCTAGCTTTGCTGGAGTTTTCATTTTGTTTTACTGATTGTTTTTTCATTGACCTTCTCACTCATTGTTTTAGTTTGTTGTTTGGGAAATTCAGTAAAAGAGGAATGCTGGGTAAGGGACATACATATTTCTGGGTCAGGTAAGTTGGGTAGGTGAGGAAGCAAATGCAAACAAGACAATCAAGACAAGACACAGGGATAGTGAAGGACACAAAAGGTTGGGGGAAACCAAGATTGGGGTGAAGGAGGGGACAATACACGTTCATGCCTGTCAAACATGGAGACAGTGAGAATCAAATTCTCTTCCACTGGACTCTCATCACTGTCCGCTTACTACACTGGTGGCTGGGGTGCTTGACATCTTCTCCTCCTATGTACCATAAGGGAGAGCAGCCTTTCCATCTGGCATAGGCATACACCAATGCTACAGTGTATGACCCTGTGCACCAACCCTGGCATTTCCTGGTGGGCGATGAAATCTCCACCTCTGCCACTGGTCATGTTGGGTACCACTGCACCAGCTTCTGGGACCAGTAGTACCTGAGGGTATAGGCAGCGCAGATGATGCAGAGGCAGTGCTGCCAGGTTGGGTCCCAGACATACTGGGCATAGGTGCTGGAACCAGTAGAGTGGGAGCAGTCTGATCCACTGGGGCTGGCCTATTCTGCTGTGCTGTGCAGCATTTAGTGATTTAGCACACATGTATGACATGGAGATATTTTGATGACACATAATAGAAAAATAAAAACGAGATAAGGGTAGGGGGTGAGAGGGAAAAAAAGATAAAATTAATACCATCATAGGTGACTTACAATGCATTAGCAGAATTATACAAATACAACTATTTTATCTGAAATATTACATTTATGTATACATCCTAGTAAATGCACACTGTACCTACAGTTTGCTGGAAGTAATCCTTGAAAAGTGCATATATTGCACATATGTGTGTTCCAATTATACAGATCACAGTTAGCAGGGCATTTATGCCACTTGTATAGAGTTTAATTTAATGTAAATATTATTAAAGAAGTGCAGTACTCTATAGTTGTGACTCATGATATTTGAACCCAGAACCTCTGACTACAGTCTTATATTTGACTCGTAAAGTTGGTTTATGCTACAGACTAATGCATGCATACTTGCTTTTACAATTAGGATATGCATGCTCAATTTGCTACAACTGTATAAAAAACCCAAACATCTATCTTTAACTTTTAAAGATACAATAATACTTCTCTTGTGCTGCATACATACTACTTGCTTCCCTCAGTCTCTACATTCAAGCAGCATGAGCATGTCGATTGAACTCTATGTTGGCATTTGCTGAGGAAAGAACAGAAAAGAACAGAAGAGTATTATTCATACCAGTCTTGTCTACATTTAGCTTTTTAAGTATTACAAGTACTCTCTTATTGTCATACTTATACAGCTGTGGAATGTCCTCAGTCTCAAATTCAGTCCACCAATGGTGCAAAAGTTATCACTTTTGCATCATTGTAGATCATTAAAATGATGCCTACACTATTCTCTAGTGAACGGGATGCCAATAGCACTGGATACAGCCTGAGCCAAAGTACTCCATGTCTCAGACTTGTATTGGGAGGCAGAATATCCCCCCCCCCCACGCAGAGGCCTTTGGCTGTTCCACTTTACCAGGAGTCCAATAAATATCCTGGACTCCTGGACACCCCACCTCTGTGTCATAAACTTTGCAGCTTCCCCACTAACTGCAGCAATGTAGAGCAATGGCAAATGATGCTTTTCCCACCAATTCCAGTTGTCGTGTTTACTGGTAGTGTGAAACCCATAGCAATGATTCCAACAGCGTTTGCACAATATTAAGTGGACTGCAGCAGTGGCAAGCATGGATGACATAAATATTTGAAGTAGGAAGGTTAATCTGATACTTGACCTTAGTTTGAGGGGTGTCTAGTGATGTAGCTTGGAAATGTGTATTGAAAAGTGGAAGGTAACTGTTAGGTTAGTTAAGTTTGCAGACTTGCACTGGGGGCATAAATGTCATGAACTGACACATTTATTTTTGGCTTTATTATTATACAATGATAAAATTGATTTTTAAAGTGTGAGATACAAACCTAGGCATAAGGGACAAAACATTTTCTTCCACAGCATTGATTTTTCATTTTTGCCACAGAAGAAATGCTGCTCAGACATAGTAAAGGATCCTTCATAAATACAGTCCAGATTCAATTATCGAAACATTGATTATCCAAAACGTCAGTTATCTGAACTCAGCCTTTCAAAGTTTTCAGATAGGAAAAATCATAAAGTCTGAATATGTAAACATTATATATATCCGCTTGTACATTATTTTTTACCTTGTAGCCCACTTATGTGTGAAAAATATTCTTTATTGTCCACTGGAATCGCTGAATGGTTGAAAAGTGTATTCCCTGCATGCAGAAAAAAACAAGATGTTAGAAGTTTTTATCCAGCTCAGTTATATGTTTGATTATCTGAAGTTTGATTATCTGAACTACCATATGTTCCAATTAGTCCAGATAAATGACTCTCTACTGTACAGCTGATAGTTTGAGCTGTTACATATGTATGTGTGTGACTTTAAAGGTTCTTGTATATAGATCCAATTGTGTGTGTGTGTCTTATTTAATTATGAAGGCCATACAAGTTCAGAGAGCAGAATTATGCTTACAGAAATATAGTTGACAAGATGGTCTTAGTCATACATCTGAAAACACAATAAAGGTGTCTTATCCTTCATACATATAATTCATATCAGCTCGACTAGCTAAAGTGTTATAAGTGAGAGTTAATATAATGGGAAATGGAACAACAGTAAAAATGTCTGGAATGTCCTGTATTAGAACACAGGACCATGTGTATGGCAGTCCTGCACTTACACATGTTGCTACAAGAATGTTGAAGTAACATTTGTCTATTTTACAGTTCATTGTTATATACTGCACTGTTACAACAGTAAAAATAGGTTGCACACAGTGCACTAGAACCCAGAACCATCTGTACTACCAAACCTACACATACTGCCACAGGCGTAGTTAAATTACAGTTCCACAATTTCCTACTCATTCTTAAGTTCTCTGTGTTAACCACCATGCAATGCTACTTAGTGTGTTTGTACTGTGGCTAGCGGTATTAATTCAATACATCCATTTTCAATTGTTGACTGTCTGCACCCTGTCTGCATGTGTTCCATGACTGCAGCTATTGAGGAACCTTGCTAACCTATGTGCGATGCCTCTAAGGAAAGCAACAATTCCAACAATGTATTATTTTTGACCTTTGCACTTTTACAGATGCCTTGTCTGCAGGTGTTCTCTCTGCTTACTCTGTGGGCCACTGGTCTAGTTTACACACTAAGCATCGCGCAAATCAGATAAGCACAGCCAAACCCAACATGCATTTTCTCCATTTCCCTTGTTTGCACTAAGCTGCACACTAAGCAAACAATGGCCAAAAAAATTTAAATAGAAGGAAAAAGTACTGGACATGATGAAAAACAGTCTATGACAAAAACACTGCAAAATGTCTGTTAGTACACATGACATATTTCTACATAAGTCTGGATTTGAACTCTCACTCCAATAAACCATTAGAACACAGAAAGGGTGCCTTATCCCTTTTTGTCACACAAACAGCTTTGCGGCAGGGAACTGAAATCATTCTGCATACAACCAACTGCAACATCATCCACAGTACTAACAGTTATTCATACATGCATAAATTTCAGATGTGGTGCATTGAGTGATCATAAAACCATTTATAGGTATTGCTTGCAAAAATGCAGCTCTTTCATACCTCTCTGTGTTTGTTGCTCATTCTTTATTTGACCAGTAATCTGAGACATGCAGTCTGTAAAGCATTCTATATCCTTTCCTTAAAATGTGTGAGAATATTAAATGGCAATAATATACCATTGTCAACAAATGAAGAGGAGGTTCGATGTTAATGAACAGAACCTGTGAATTGTGTGCTGCTTACTTACATTTCCAACCTTGATAAAATGACTTGTACACACTTTGTAAGTCTAACCTGTCACAACCACCAGAGGTAGGGAAGTTTGCACTACTGTTGTGTTTTCTTCTCCCTACCAGTAATCATTCACAATTGCAATCCATTAGCAACAAATACTGAGGGAGTACCTACATTATGTCTACATCTGCGACTTGGAGCCAGAAGTTTGGGATTAACCTCATTTGCGTCATCACCATGCTAACAGCCCTGAATCTACACCATAAATATGTAGCTAGGGAACCTGAAGGTGAAGATAGTTGTTTATGTGGATAATACAGAAGAGGCTGTTACTTTGGGATTTAGCTTCACAGAAGCCTACTGAAGTTGAGAGGTTATGCTTACATTTTTCAGCTATATACTGCAGATGCTGAAATGTCATTTAAGAAAAATCTGTTTCATATTTATATGGATATATTAATTAGCAAATGCTACTGTTATCTGTATGCATTACTTAGAAATGTACTGATGGCATGGCTATGTTTATCAGGGCATTTCACAGGTATACATGATTGGCAATAGCTTAAAATGGAATGTTCTGTATTAAATCTGTACACGTTTCAGGGGCAGTTCATTTGATAGTGCTTTTAGGATTTCACTGATGGTTTGTTAGCAAAATGTGTCATTTGCCTGTTGCTTTGGGGATGAGGGAGCAAAGCTGCATTTCTGTTTTGGCACAAACAAGTATATGTTGCTGCTGTTATTTTCCCTTGTTTTGCATCTAGCCTTGCTTTGCGTGTGAATGTAATATGTTACAACCACACAACTCCTGTTGTTCATATTTCAGATATCTACACAGTTTTATACATCTCCAGTGGGTAAAGCTGAAATGCTACATTTTCTGTTTTATCTGGGAATAGGTATTTTTTAGTTATGTGATACTTATGTGTATTATCCTTCTGCTGTGTTTTAGGACACATAGGACTATGGCACCCAGGCATCTCCATCCAGAAAAAAACATCCTTCATTGACCCTGAGAATCAGGTCATTGTGGAAGCTCTTAGCAATGTGGGGACTTTCTGCTTAAGACGAGACATAGGCATACCAGTTATTTTATCAGTGTTTTTATCGCTTAATAAAAGGATTTTATTGTTCCACTGCTTCCTTCAGTCATTCTGGGAATACTGTTAGAGTGTGTCTTGGAGACTAGTTCACTACTTCTTTTTTTAGACATAGACATATGTCAGGCAGAATGCAAATTTGGCAGGAAATAGTTGCAGATGTGAATGCAATAGGTGGCCACAGCAGGACATATGATAAAGTGCATCATAAGGCCACTGACATGATCTCATCTGCATGGAGGAAAGCAGCTGCAGTGACCCTTAATCAGATGGGTACTGGGAGGGGCCTGCTACAGAGACAACACTAACAGCAAATGAAGAGTTCCTATCCACTGTCAAGGATCCAGGCAGCTCCCAGGAAAGTGCAGAACAGTATATCCTTGACATTGGTGCTACTGTTTTAGGGACAGCAAGTATGTGCCTGGCAGAGCATTCAGGTAGACTTATGTATCTCCATTGTTAAATACTTTTTTATAGTAAAATATTTACATCAATACATTAGGCCTGTTTAACAAGAAATTTGTTGGGGCGGATTGTAGATTGCTACAGGAAACAACACATTCTGATTGATTACACATGCTGCTTAGGTTGGATTTGTCAACCAATTTCTTGTTGAAAGTACAGTTAATCGACATATAAAGGGCAAAATGTTTTACCCCCTGTGTTACTGTTAACTGTGATGTTGTTGTCCTTACCTTTTGTTTAATGTTTTCCTGAACCATCCAGCATAGAGAGCAGACCATCATCTGCACATGGTAAGCCAAACATTTTTATGTCAGTACTGATCAGCAGTTTGAATATTTAGTGTATGATGCTGGTGTTAGGACTGTTGTGTGCATTGCTGTGCTGTTTGTAACAGTGGCACCACTGTTCATTTGTTAGCATATATTGGACTATAGTAGTGTAGGTATTTTTTTTTCTGTGTTTGTTGCTTATTATCTCAGATGTTCCCAACAGTGGAAGTGTGGGACTTCTACCACCTGATGACAGTGTATCAGCAGACTCTGACAATGATGGTAGACAAACAGAGGCACAGTTTGGGGATACATAAGTTGAATCTGTTTGTCTACCATCATTATCAGAGGGTAGAAAAACAGAGGCACAGTCTGGGGATTCACAGGTTGAATCTGACTCTGAAGTTGACATACATCTATCCCCTGTAATTCCATTGGACAAAGCTAGTTGGCCTATGCCTACCCGTTCTAGTGAGTCCTCTGATATTGGACAGGTGGAGGGTGAGACAATCGATGAGGGAACTGTGGTTACTGCAGCATCAGTGCCTGTTGACTCTGGCCATAGTCAAAGTGTGGATGATGTGCCACATAGGAGGATTGTTAGGGGTGCTAAAAGGAGGCCTGCTGTCCATCCACCACCTGATCCAAGTGTCTCTTTGTGTACCACTCTGTTTAGGGCCACCATGGAGGCACAGGCATGTTCCCATAGGTCCTCCAAAGAAATATTGTATTAATTTATTTATTTTACATTGGTTGATTGAGTTTGTCTGACTGAGCTGAAGAGCCCTTTTTCAGTGGAGGCCTGTCGAGAAAATCTCCAACATATTATACAATTTTCATTATAAATTAGCATTAAACGGCAATGTTACAGGATTATTTCAAGGCATTAAGTAGAAATACAATGCTATACAGTGTCAATAATCAGGAGTATAGCAAAGCTCTTTCAAGATGTATAAAAAGAAATAATATGTCATTAAGATGAATATAGTTTTGGGGGTATGTGGTTACAAAAACCCAGTTTTATCATAATGTAGTTGCATGAAAGCAATACAATTACAATAGAATGTTTCTCTGAGGTGATTTGCTTACTAGGTTTTAGAAGACAGTAGAAAGAGTAGTCAAGGAAGATTAGAGAGAGCTAGTGAGAAGAGTGGGTTAAAGGCAGAAAGTAGATTAAGGTATGGGAGGTAGGGGATGTTTAAGGAGGGAGAGTGCAGTGGCAGAACCAGTGACTTTTAAAGTGCTCTTTGGTGGCTGTCTTAAATTGTTTAGGATGTGTAAGAATCCTGATTTCTAGTGGGAGCCTATTCCAGGCAATAGTGGGTTGATAGTTATACATGTTATATCCAAATTTAGACTTGTTTTTAATTTTTAAATTAATTTTTTTAAATTTTTTTTAAATTTAGAAATGCTTAAAATTGTAGATATGGCCAGGATGACATGCATGACTGCCTCCACCTTGTTGCCGATTCGATGGATCAGATGAATGACATGTTGGAATGGGTGGTGTCTGTGATGGAATATCTGCTGGTAGGGGGATAGCATCCTTGTGGGTGTAAGTCAGCCACATCATCTGCTGTTAGCAAATGTGACCATGCCCGATCACGCTCCCATAGTAGCAGTACTTCCACTGCTCTATCAGTGGTTGAGCTGTCCACACCCAGACATGGCAGGTATGGGGTTGTGGTCCTGGGTGTCTTCTTGACGGGAGCTCATCCAGCAGACATCAGTCACATTCAGGTAGCAGGTGTGCATCTGACCGTGGGTATGGTCATGTTAGTGCAACTCCTGGCAGAGCCATTTCTCATGGTCAGGTACAACAATGATGAGCTGCCACCTCTATCATGCATGGCTCACATCTGTCCAACGTACTAAGATATAGATCTACTACAGAGCTTGGCTGTGTTCATGCAGACATTCACACACCAATTTCACCTGGAGAATCCATACAGACACACACACACACACACACACACACACACACACACACACACACACACACACACACACACACACACACACAACCAGTTACATGGTTCAGCTGTGAAGCTTAAAACTCATTTTGTCTCACTAGCCATTTGTTACTTTATCTGAATGTCTGCCTGTTTCTCTTTCTTATTCACACACATTCACCAACCTTTTGTGTCAGCCTAGGCTTTCTGCCCTCCTACACAACACCTGTGCAAGTGATGACAACTGTGCCATATCTCTGTTTACTATCTTTTGGATTCAGGGATACATAAACTTTGTGTCTGATGCTCAAGGTACATAACTGACTTAGTGCTCAGTATATCTGCATCTGTGATGTTGAATTGTTAATTGTACCTTTGACTTCTATAGGTCTTAAAAAGTTAGTTGACAGCATCACTTTTTTTTTTGCATCAGTATTGTTAATGATCTTGTGATGGTTGTGAAGTCTGAAATTGAAATGTGTTTCATAACTTTCAAACTTCTCTCTTTATTGATTTTCCAGTACAAACATATGGTGCTAAACTGTGGGCATCCAGTGACCAGCAGTACTTTTGAGAGGTATGACTGTGTGAGTCTTTGATGCCTGAGGTCTACTACTTAATAATGGACTCATATAACTCAAATAAGTCTCTGCTGTCACATGTTAAGGTAATTTCTCTATAAATCACTCACCTTTTACTTGCTTACATTACCAAGTAACAACATGCAAGGATATGCCAGTCATTCATATTATTACACAATACACTCCAGGTTCAACACTTACCTTGTAAATCCAGCAGTTGCAACAGTTTTAGTTCAGGGCTGACTGATGCTAGCAATACACAGCCATTATATGGGTAGGTAAAGGTTGTAAGTATTACCTGGCAATATTGTTACTATATGTATGTGCGTAGGAATAAAGTTTTACCCCCCTGAGTGTGCTATGCATTGTCTCTTAGCCAGTGCGAGGGCATATGATATTTCTGCTTTGAGTGTGTGCCTCATTTTGATGTTCTTCCGTAGGTGCGTCTGCATTTCTTATGGGCATCATCAGCCATGGTTCCACTGCATAACCTGCATTCCCCAGTAAATGACCCTGTGGAATACTCCCCCCCAGTGAACATCTGATACAGTTGGGAGTTGTGTCAGATATGTGAGTCATGGTAACTGCCTGGGTTGCCAGTACACACATTCATGATGATTCTCTTGGCATTACAAATGACTTGGCAGTTAATAGAGTGTAAGCCCTTTCTATTCATATACAGCCTTCCCTGTTTCCTGGGTGGTGCCTTAATTTCTACATGTCTGCAATCTATGGCACCTAGTACTTAAGGGTAGTGTGCTACTTTGTAGAACTCCTGCATATTTATGACCCTGTCCTCAGGAGCACAGGAAAAATAAATGTGGTCACTGACATGTTGGAGCATAGCATTCAGGAATTAATGTAATATCCTGGATCCTGATGCCTGTGACACCTCAGCATTTCCACTGTTAGTCTCTGAAAGGTACCTACTACACATACCTTTGTCTCCACTGATATGGGTTCACCTCGGTTTTCCCTGGGTCTGAATTGAGGACAAAAAAGGTTGCAGAGTTCCTGTAGTGTGTCTCTATCCACCCTGTAGTACCCTACAATTTCCACATCATGTAGATTGTGATAAGTTAACTGGGGTCTGAAAACTCTTTTCCTTCTTGGCCTTGGTCTATTAGCAGCAGCAGCAGTATAGACTTCAGCATGTTGCACATACACAAGAAGTAAAACAACAGCAGCCTCTAACATTGTTTCTGTGTAGACTCCTTTCCATGGCTGTATTCCAATGGGTTTTGACATTTGCAGGGAAAACCAGCACTGAGTTTACACCTTTGCTTTATAGCTTGTTGAATAGCTCCTCCATCTTGGATTGTTTGATTAGCATACAGTTCAGCTGCTTATGCTGTCATTAGTCTGCCCCAGTGTTTACCTTGTTTGTGTGGCTCTGTGCAGTTCTGCACACCATGTACAGCCACTTACTGAATCTAAAACAGTTTGATACATGGGGTAAACATACCTTGCAGGTTTTATTGAATCTGTCCAACTGTTTTCCTTCCATGTAATCTGTTATTAATATTCTGTGCAATGGTTTAAATTTCTGTCAGAATTACCTAGCAACAAATTAACCTTTATAACCCCATGATCACTGCACATCAGTGGTGGTAAAACTTGACATGAACTAACAGTAATTTCTTTAGGAACACAAATAATGTCTAGTATGTTACTTTCCCTGGTAGTTTTTTTTACATTCCAAAACAATTGTTCCTGACATATGTTGTGAACAATTTCTATACCAATGCTGTTGAATCAATATTATTCCAGCCTGATTCTGGTAAATTTAAGTCCCCACCACTATTATTCTTCCTTCCTGTCTTTCATCCAAGAAATGTATGAATTTCTCTAGGTCATCATCTCTTGACTTTGGTGGTCTATACACTCCAACAATTATGTGTTCCAGGATTATCTTTATTGTCACATTTGTGTTAGACATGTACATCCCAAGAATTATAACTGCTACATGACCTGGATGGACTCAGAAGAAGAAGAATGCAGAGTATAACACAACGTTTCAGAGAAGCTGAAACTATGCCCTTTTAAAAGGTATACACTAGTGAAGACGCTAGTTATGTTTTATACTTCTTGTTATAAGTCATCAACATCAGCTAATGGTGCAGATTTATTTAAATAACATTTCTAAATTTGGCAGTATGCTTTCAAAACAGTAATAAATGAATCCTCTCTATTATGAAATAGGTAGATATAAGGGACATCCTTGTTTCACACCTGTACAGATTGCAAAAGAAGGTGTATAGATACTACTAATACTGATTTTGGATAGATATGGGCATCTATGTTTATAATGCTTTTATGTAAAGTTTAGGGCACTTGATGTAGTATATAAAAGACACACCCTCTTAAAATAATGTCAAAAGCAGCCACAGAATCATAAATAATCAGAGTATACAATATTGCATTGTTGTGCTGTTTAAATTATGCAATAGTAAACTGAAATAAATAAGTTGAAAATGATCAATAGGGGATTCAGATGTATATTTGTTTTTCCTGAAACTCATTTCACTGAATCAAAAATCACTGAAAGAATTCACTGGAAAACACTTCATTGAAAATGTATTTTGAAGAATGACATTTCTTAGGAAACTTAGGGCAAATATACAGTTAAAAATGTTTTTTTTTATTATTGCAGGGGTAGAACACCCACTTCACCCATATGAGAGGGCTTGTCCTATCCCCACATTTCTCTTATATGAGCTATAACTCATGGCCACACGACCATGGAAAAAAGAAAAAACAACACACACATTCACAGTAAATTACTACAGGTACACTAACACAGACTGTACTGGCAGTAATTGACAGTAGACATCTTGAGGTTTATATGAATTGTTATTCAGTGAAATGTGATTTCAATTAAATGAGTTTTCAGTGATTTTTTTTTTTATTGATTTGTTTTTCAATAAAATGTGACTCAGTAAAATGAAATGCAGCTATATTTACAGGCTAGGATGTAACCATGGAGAAAATAGAAGCACACACACACACACACACACACACACACACACACACACACACACACACACACACACACTTATATACACAGAGTAAATCACTGCATGTACACAAACATAAACTGTACTGACCGAAATTGTCAGTAGACATCTTGAGATTTTCATGGATTGTTATTCAATGAAATCTGTTTTCAATGAAATGAGTTTTCAGGTTTTTTTTTTTTTTCAGTTATTTGTTTTTCAAGGAAATGTGACTCAGTAAAATGCAATGCAGCCATATTTAGAGGTTAAATGTAATGTGAAATGACAAAAATTAAAGAAGTAGCGATGGAAAAAATAGATACTTCTATAGCAGCAGAAAGTACTCATAATACACATAACTGGCAATGACTTACACAATAGCTTATTTCTCAATGAACGCTGGTGTAACTTAAAATAGTGATGGCAAGAATTGAACCTTAGTATGAGTTCTCTGTGTTAGTAGTAGTATTATTTATTATATACTGAAGTGGAAGAAAAAAGCATAAATAAAAATATTTTTATTTAAATAAAGTAGCTTTTAATTGTAGAATCTATTCAAGCTGCAATACATTCAAGAATAGTTTAGAAAAAATATAAAATCAGGAAATAATAAACATAATGCAAAAATTAAGCACTATTTGAAGTATTAGAATGAATTCACTAATGGCAGTGTTTTTTTCTTTGTTAAATTCATTCAAGCTGCAATACATTTAAGAATAGTTTAGAAAAAATATAAAATCAGGAAATAACAACATAATGTAAACATTAAGCATTATTTGAAGTATTAGAATGAATTCACTAATGACAGTACTTTTTTCTTTGCTACATGTAATTTCTCAAACAAGTAAGTGCAATGTGAAAAACAAAATTAAAAAGTAAGTCAGTTTCAAGGACTCATATGTGCTTACAAATGGTTAGATGCAGAGAATAATGGTGCAGTTGAAATGGGTACTTCTATTGCAATTTACAGAAGAAAATGTTCTGAAGTACTTTTATCATTTGCTTGATGATGATATTTGTTTTTTGGACTGGAGGAACGATTATTGACACATGTTGTTTTGTTATTTCGAAACTATTTCAGACTCGTGATAACTGATTTTTGGTATAATGTTTTTTAGATGTTATTCCATCCAGGGAAAGAAAGAAATCATTGTCCTTTTTATACAGAAGCAAATTTGCAATCAGTATTATTTCCACATTGAAATGGCACCAAAGCCTAGTAGTTAATAAGATTTTAAAATGCCATTTTAAAAGGATCATAAGAAATGCTTCTTATAAGAGCAATTGAAATGAAGTATAAGAAAAAAACGGAAGACTCATTTTTAGAAAGTTGCTATATTAAAAAAGTGTAACTAATTTATTACAGGATGTATTGATGTATTAGATGCATACTCATATGGCAGTCTCATTCCATGCATTCTAAATGTGGATTCTTTCCAGGAAAATCAAATATACAATGTGTATTACTGGGGATAGGATAAGATACTTTCCTTCCTTTAGAAATAGTACCTGTATTTTTCTGTTGTAGAACATATTCATTTTCTGATTGTAAAAGATCTTTTTTTCTTCAATTAACCTATATATGTTTGTGTCTTAGCAATATTAATTCATGAAAACAGAAATTAGAAGTATCTTACACCTAATTAATGACATTCTGGGCTTTGAAGAGAGCGCCCAATCTGTTTTATAAGTATATTATTTATCGAATCATTATTTTCATTATTGATGGCTAGGAGGGATCTGTTATTTATAACCTAGTTTGATTTTGCTGAACACAGAAGGTAAAATAATGGACCGAGAGTGAAGTCCTAGTTTTGCCAGTTTCACATCTAATGTATTGCCACAACTGGTGGAAGTCCATATAATCTGTTTCAAATGATTTTGATTACCATAGTTGATTAATATTTGGGCATATTTATTTGATAATGAGTAGACTACCTAGTTTTTTCTGTTTTAGTTAAAATCTGCACCAATTATTACATTTTCTTTGATTTATATTTGAGAGGGGTTTAGACAAGAAATCCCATTACTCTGTAAGAATCATGGAGTATGGAATCTTACAATGATGTTTTGTACAATATCACAGATATTTATTAACTTTTTGAGTAATTTGTAGATCAAAGTTGTTTTGTTGGCTTCTGGCTTCTGAGTGTCCTCTTACAGATATTATGACACCACCAGCTAACCATGAAAAGAGCTATATTGTGTGAAATATATTATAGACGTTTTTTAGGATCTTTAAACCTAGTAACAATAATAATGCAGGTCTCAGCATCCAGCAAGAGCTGAAAACCTAAATTACCCATTTATTGTTCAGAAATCTATTTTAGCAAAGTTATTATCTCTTTTGATATCTCAGTATTTATATATATATATATATATATATATATATATATATATATATATATATTTTTTTTTTTTTTTTTTTAATTTTAAGTAACTCAAAAAGGCACTATAAGGATGGAAATTTTCTAGTTCAGCACTTTCCATTACCAATGAAGAGATTAGAAGCCCTTTTAACACAAAGTACTGTGGCTGGCTGCATCATACCACAGGACGAAAGGCTCCAAATACCCTGTCTGTAACATGATATGCATGTTCCATATGAGTTCATAAGAGAATTTCAGTCAGTAAGTAAATGTCTATTTTCCCTGTGCTTGTCAGAATATCTGATACACCCACCATTTCCTGCTTCATATTCAAGAGGAAGGACCTCTTCAGATTGCTTGTTTTAAGAACAAGAATCATGTTCGCATTACTCTTAATCCTTTTTAACCTTGTTGAGATGTCCCAAATTTTGGTCCTAGGTAAGCATGATACTGTAAAGGACTGCTTTTAAAGTACAATGTTATACACACTCACACACACACACACACACACACACACACACACACACACACACACATATATATATATATATATATATATATATATATATATATGGCTCTACCTGAATTAACCAAAACTGCAAATGACTGACAGCGAGATAACCGGCACCGGAAGATTGACAACAGAGAAGACCAACAGTTGAGAATCCCGACACTGAGAACACCATGTTAAGGTAAGTGTGCGACAGGGATGGACATTAGGGTCAGGGTGTGGGTAAGGTAAGTGTGTGATAGTGACGGATGTTAGGGTAGGGTGTGGGTGAGGTAAGTGTGTGATAGTGACGGACTTTAGGTTTACGG
This sequence comes from Protopterus annectens, assembly GCF_019279795.1. Classification (NCBI taxonomy): domain Eukaryota; kingdom Metazoa; phylum Chordata; order Ceratodontiformes; family Protopteridae; genus Protopterus; species Protopterus annectens. The sequence continues at coordinate 816,390,868 of NC_056744.1, forward strand.
GCGGGTTAAGTGAGTTAGAGTTAGGGTGCGGGTAAAGTAAGTGTGTGATAGTGGCAGACTTAAGGGTTAGGGGCAGATTAAGTGAGTTAGGGTTAGGGTGCGGGTAAGGTAAGTGTGCGATAGTGACGGACCTTAGGGTTAGGGTTTGGGTTAAGGTTAGTGCATATATAGTTGTGTATGTAAGGTTTAGTGTAGGTTTGTAAGGTTTTTGGTGTGCTTGTGTTATGTGTGTGTTTTTCGGGAAAGTTAGTTGTTTTGTTGATTGTCGGGATTGTGGTTTGTCGGGCATGTGAAGTTTCGTGTTTTTGAACTTTTAGTTTTGTTGTGTCGGTTATTTCATTGTTGGTGTTTTGGTGTGTCGGTGTTATCGGGTAGACCCATATATATATATATATATATATATATATATATATATATATATATATATATATATATGTATGTGTGTGTGTGTGTGTGTGTGTGTGTGTGTGTGTGTGTGTGTGCATGCGTGTGTGTGTTTCATAACAAGTACACCAGTGACTAGGAAGATTTGGGGATTATATAGTCCTAATACTTGCCTTGTGGGACTTAATATTTGGTTTAATTTATCTGTAATCCAGTTATTTTGCTTTTGGAGTCTTCCCCTTGCCATCTTACAGTAACTCTACATGTCCTATTTACTCTAGGCACTCGGGGGGGGGGGGGGGCAGGGGAATGTAATATTTTATAAAGTTCTTATTTTTTGAGACCATGGTTTCTTAGGGTATAGTTAGGGCTTCTTGGCTCTATTATGTAGAAGCTCTGCATATGTAGTGGTCATTATGTGACTCTATTGCTCGGTTTAGTCTCCAGTAATATTTGAGGCTGTGTCAATAAGGAGTGTATTTTTGTGAATGTGAAGCAATTCTTATACTGAAATAAATATTGTCTAGCAAATCTTTGAAAATTAGCTCAAAGAGTACCTTTATAGATAACCTAAAGTAATGTCTTTCATTTTCTAAAATTATAAGAAATGTGTACTATTAGTTAAATCTTAGTTTTAAAATTGCTAGATGACCACTAAATTGCTAAGTTTTGTATTTTTAAAATATATTTTAAGCTTTGTTTTATTTTTTCAGCTACTTTGTTGAACAGTAATCTGGAAAAGAGGGTTAATGCTGTTGGTGTTAGACTATACAACTAGTGGGTGTGAAAATATGACTATTTTTTTTTTTTTTTACTTTGGGGGGCTTTCACAATATGATCATATATCAATTATGATCACTTGAACGAGTGAATAAGGTAGAGTGAGATGGGCTTTTGAAGTTAAATTAGCATAAGATCTACATAACTCAAGAGTCACTGGGCTTGAACATATTACAAGAGAAGGATGGATGAAACAGCGAAAAATAGATTTCCTACACAGCAGTCTGCCCTAACAGGTACCCAAAGGAAACATTGAACTGTTTTCTGTATTACAATTAAAACACTCAGCAGGTTTAATCTCTTAATATAAGCCACAAACAATCATTCCTAAGTTTCACAAAAATATAATGCAAGGTTTGTTTTCTACCATATCCTACTGATACAGAACTTTTAAAACATCATTGAAGTTTTGAACAAAATAACATTAATAAAATGTGAGGGAAAAAACAATTTAAGTATATAATATATAAGACTCATTTATGCAGCAATGTTCTGTGGTACTTGTCACAAGAAATAATTTGAATTATTCACAAAATAAAAACACATAAGGTTTTAATTCTTTAATTAATTTAACCTCTTGTATAAAATACACTGAAAAAATAATCTGTCAATGAGTCGTGGTTAAGCACTTCTATTTAATCTATCCATCCAGTTTGTTATTTTTAGGAAGGGAAAGCACTGCCCATATCAGCACCTCTAACATCAGCAGAGATCTTCATTTCCACTGGCTTTGAACTTGAACATGAATGTGATGCTCGTATGCTTTTAAAGATGTCTATGCAACTCATTTTCCATATTACACAAGTTCATGTCACTCATACATTTAAATATGGTCTAAAGTCTGCTATGGCCTTAGCTACATAAAACTTGAATATGAACACAAACTTATACTCACTGTGTTCAAAAACATATTTATACAAATCCTTTTCAGCATTGCATCTGTAGTTTATTTTAGGGCTCTAAACTTGTCTTTTATTTTCCTGTATAAAATATATTACAGGAACATTCAGCTAACCATATTATGTATCTGTGCATATAACATAGCTTTTGAGATAAAACCTGTGGCTTGCTGGGAGATGATGTAATAGATATATATACTACATAAGCATACAAGGTTAACATATACATGAGCTAAATGTATAACTGCCTGCTGACTTAGACAGACTGCTGGTTCATTTAATTTTACTGTAATCATATTTGTAATCTTACTATTTATCTGATAATTCCTAATGATCTAAGTCACATCTAGAAAGGGTAAGTTTGATTAGCTCACATTCCTGGATATCAGGTTAAATAAACTTTTACTTTGTATATTCCAGAACTTCTCCAAAATGTCTTTGAATTGAAAAATATCTCTGCTTTACTAAACAGATGCTGTCACTATATAATCAATGTATGTCCTACTACTTATACTGCCATTATTACCAGTTTTGTCATATCTGATGGTTCTAGCCTTATCTGCTGCTCTTTTTACTAGCGTAGTATTGTATCCCCTCTCATCATACATTCAAACTAACATTTATCCGTAATGCTTAAAAAACCCACAGCACCTGGTAAAATGATAATGTTGCTTAATGGTACAGGCTCCATTGTTAATTTAAATAGTATAATCTGAGTACTAGACAATTAAAAAATAATTATTTTTTTTACTACATCATTAATTTTAATATCAAGGGGTGGCCGTGGTGGTGCAGCGGTTAGCATTGTCACCTCACAGCAAGAGTTTCTCCAGTCCATTCTTGGCTGGGGTGCCTTCTTTGTGGAGTCTGCATGTCCTCCCTGCATCACGTGGGTTTCTTCCAGGTGATCCAGTTTCCTCCCATGTTCCAAAGACATGCAATAGGTAGATTGGGCACTCTAAATTGTCCGTAGGTGAGAGTGTATGCGTGTGATTGAGTGCTGTGCATGAATTACCGTGGCAGGGCTATCCACCCAGCCATTTAAACCTAGGTTTGTGATGATTGTCACTGGAGAAGTGATACCCCAACCCCATGTGCAAAATGGGAAAAGGGGTTGAGCATGGATGGATGGATTAATTTTAATATCAATAAATTTGAAAGCATACTATTATAAATGTCACCAGGTTGAAAACAACTGTTTTTTCAATATATATATATTTTTTTGGAAACCTATACAGTTATTTTAACCTAATAAAACTGAAAATAGAAGTGATTTATTTTTCAGCCAAGCAGCCTGCTAATACTTCTGTAAGAATATGCCGGTTCATAGGTTCATAGGTTCATACTAGGCTATCTGCCCAAGGGCATTTATAAGCCTAGCCCATAGTTATTTGGCTTTCGCCACCCCTTTAGTTTGAATAAAACTATGCCCATTATTTTGCTGTGCCTCTGTCAAGCAGTGACACTGAAGTAATCCCTGGGGTATATCTGCGATCCCCCATCCATTGGTCAAGATTCCTCTTGAACAAGGCCAGCGAGGTGCTCTGCCTCACATGTACCGGGATTTTGTTCCACAGCATAGGGAGTCTCTGGGTGATGAATCTGTCCCTCCAGCACGTTCTATTAATAACCGTGTCAAGGTTTAAGTCTCCCGCCCTTGTGGTTCTGAGGGATCTAGATTTTTTGAGGTGAAGCATATTCATCAAATCAGGGTTTGACATGGCCTTATATGTCAGGCACAGGTCACCTCTGAGCAAGCGGTATGAGACTGAATAGAGCTGGAGTTCTTTCAGTCGGGCAGCATAAGACATATTTTTGAGACCCTTTATCCTTTTGGTGAGGAACTTTTGGGGCCTTTCTAGCTGCTGCAGGTGTCGGGTCAGATACATTCCGAATGGGGCATTGTACTCAATCATAGGTCTTATGAGTGATGAGTACAGGGGGACGATGACCTCCCTTGATCTAGATGTGAATCCCTTCATGATCAGGTGGGCAATGTAGAAGGTTTTCCTAACTACTTTAGCAACATGAGTGTCAAATTAAAGGCTACTGTCAACCTGGGTCCCCAGATCCCTGATGACTTCTTCTGTGCTCAGTGGATTGCCACCTATATGGTAGCTAGGGGTAACCTTGTTTTTCCTGAAGGGTATGACTATGCATTTCTTGGCATTTAACTTTAGGCCATGGCTCTGGCACCAGTTATCCGTTTCTGTGAGGCCCTTCTGAAGGATATCTGTGTCAGATGTGTTTTCGACTATGGCGCCCAGTTTGCAGTCATCTGCAAACTTTGTCAGCCATAACCCTCCTGTGTTTGCTTGTACTTCAGAAAAGTAGATGCCGAACAAGAGTGGACCCAGGACTGAGCCCTGTGGGACACCACTTGTGACAGGCTTTGAGTCTGACATGGCTCCAGCAACTCTGACCCTGTGGGTTCTGTCACTTAGCCAGTTTGCAACCCATCTTGTGATGTATGGGTTTACATTCAAGCTGATGAGTTTTTCGATGATACCTGAGTGGGGTATTGTGTCGAAGGCCTTTGCCAGGTCAAGGTAGGCTGTATGGACTGCCTTTCCTCATCAATGGCCTTGGTGACTGTTTCAAAAGTCAACCAAGTTTAAAAGGCATGATCTGCCTTTGACAAAGCCAAACTGGGATGGATCCAAAGTCTGCAAGTTCCCTATGTCTTTATTTATGAGTTCCATTATGATCCTCTCCATGGCTTTGCAGATAAGGCTTGTCAAGCTAATGGGACGGTAATTTCCAGGGTCGGTGGAGGCACCGCCCTTGTGAAGTGGGACCACAGTCGCCGTGCGCCACTCCTTGGGTACGTATCCTGAGGTGAGGCTAAGATTAAACAGCTGTCCTAACTGCGGGTTTAATTCCTCATTGAGTTCGTGGAGCACACAGCCGGGGACACCATCCGGTCCCATGGATGCTGTGTTTTTGCTTTGGAGAGAGCAGTTCTCACCTGGGCGTTTGAGATGTTTGGGGGGCTACAATCCTCTGGTATAGATATCTCTCCTTTTGGGGGGGGGAGAAGTTTGCACTGAACCTGTCAGCCAGTATGTTGGCAATGTGTGTAGGTTCAGTAATCTTCACATCATTTTGAACTAATTCTGAGCATATCTGGAAGTTTCCTCCTAGGTTTCTAACATAGCTAAAGAAGGCCTTATGATTGTCTTTTGAGTCCTTGGCGATTTTTCTCTCAAAATTTGCCTTGGATGATTTTATGAGAGCTCTTAGTTTTTACTTATAATGATCAAAGGTGTCTTACCTTTCAAGGATTTTGCTCTATCTTGTAGTAGCTTCCTCCTTTTGTTGTAGAGCTTGTTTATGGCTGGGGTCCACCAGACTGGATGCTTGCCTTTGGTACAAAGAGTCTTAGTTTTGTTTGGGATTGCCTGATCCATGCAGTCATGTAGGTGCTGGTAGAAGGCATTTGTAAGTGATTCAGCGGTTTGAGTAATGTTTACCACTGGCTCAGGGGCCTTAAAGGAGACCACACTAGTTTTTAGAAGTGTGAAGTCGGCTTTTGAGAAGTTTTTCACTGTGGTCTTTTTTATTTCAGGCGGGGGCGGGATGAGGACCTCCAGCGAGATTAGTTTATGATCTGATCTCACCAGTGAGGGGTATACTTCGGTGTTGAACATTGTGATCCCATGTTCGTGATGATGAGATCAAGTATGTTTTCTCCTCTTGTGGGGATGGTGACTAGTTGTTCCATGGCATTTGAGTTTATGAACTCCAGGAACCTTTGGGCTAGAGTGTTTGGGCTTGAGTAGTGTTCCCAGTCTATATTAGGGTAGTTGAAGTCACCTAGTATGATGGTGTTTGGAGATACATTAATCCCTCCATTGTTTTCAGGAAGGCCATGTGAGGTTCCTGAGTTTGAGAGGGTGGCCTGTAACATGCTACAAATTGCAGAGCAGTCTTGCCTATGGTTAATTGCACCTGGATGGTCTCCGATGCATCGTGCGTTGCCACCAACCTTGAGGTGTGGGTGTCCTTTATGAATATGGACACCCCCCCCTCCTTTCTTGGTGTTGTCCGGATTTTGGGGCCGGAACACATGATATGAGGTGAAACCTGATAGTGCTGGGGTGCTCTCAGGAGCCTTGAACCAGGTTTCTGTCACAGCACAGACATCGATGTTATCCATACTGAGAAGGGCCTCGAGTGCGTGCATCTTGAGATTGAGACTTCTGGCATTGAGCAGCATTACCCTTAGTTTTTTTCCTTTTTTGTGTTCTAGGGTGGTAGGTTTAGAATTTGAGCCTTGCCTAAAAAAGGCACTATGGGGGTGGCAAGAGCTTTTGCCAATATCCGGAAGCCTAGGGGTGACAGGTGCAAGCCGTCCCTTGCGAAGCAGCGTGGCTTGTCCAGCATGTCATCCCAGGCAGACAGACATTGGATCCCCTTTGAATGACACCAGAATTTAAGCCAATTATTAAAGCTGATCATCTTATCACTGTATTGTGGCATCATTCTAGGTGAAGGTAGGATACTGCTCAAGGTCAGGGTCATACCTGCCTGGGCTACATAATCAGAGAGCTCCTCAATGTCTCTTTTCATGTAGTCCAAGGAGGTACGTCTCAGGTCGTTGACACCAGCGTGGACAATGACTGAGTCGTACTTGTACCTGCTGTTGAGAGACCTGAGTGCTTGTGTTATGTGGAGGATTCTAGCGCCCGACAGGCAGCTTACTGTGACCTTCTCCTTACTCAGTCTGGTGAGCGGGACGTCAGTGTGTCTGACTATGGAGTCACCTATGACAAGTATGTTTGGTGTTGTATTTGGCCTTAAGGGCAGTGACTGCTTTGCACACTGATTTTGTTGTTTATGTGTTGTTTGTGTGGTGTATTGAGTTTGCAGTTGCTTGGGTGTCTGCTTTGGAGGCCTCTGCTGTTTAGGTAAATTTTTACTCAGAGCCTCCGAGTATGTCTTAGTGTGTTTATGTGTTTGATTCAGTGGTGTGGTTGAGTTATGTGAGACTGGTATTGTGGTGTGTGTAGTTGCCTTCTCCTCCTGCCTGGTCTTGCCAGTCCTGAGTTGAGAGAGCTCAGCCACCAGTCTGGCTAAATAGCTGCATCTCTCACAAGTGTTAGTGTTACGTGGGAGGAGGAGAGGGTTGTCCGTGTACATGAGGCAATTGTAACATTGTCTCAGAATTCCCAGATTCACCAACTGGGCAGGAGAGGACGCCAGCATCTGACCCTTCGACATGCTAGAAAGAATTATGAGTTGGTATGAGACAGAAAAGTAGTGGGCTTAGCAGGGGAGTGCTTGACCTGCTAAGAGAATGCTTATAAGACAAGGGATATGCTTATAAGACAAGTGCTGAGCTTTTTGAGAAGAAAAAGCTATTTGGAACAAGTGCTGCACTTTTTAGTGTAGGTGTAAACTGTTTAGGTTCCTAACAGAGCAGTTCTAAGGGAAAAATTGAAGAACAGATTAACCTTGTTTAACCGGCGCTGCCCGATGCTGCTCTAGTGGCAACTCCGCGCTAACGCACGTTAAAGCGTGCTTGATAGCAGGGGCTGGAAAGAAGCAGGAATAGACCCAAAAGGGACAATAAAACTACAGTTTCAAGTCAGTAACCACCTCTACGAGGGGCAGGGAAGCTGCTCAATGTTAGTCACTGCCACTGATCAACAGAGAGACCCTCCTTCAGCCCAAGCAAAAATGGCCTCACAGAAACTTTCAAACAGTTCAGGGACAGCAAGCCTGTAACTGAACTTTTTTAACTCTCAGAAAAGTGGGAAAAAAGCAAGATTTTTTTTTGTTTTTGTTTTTTACAGAGATAGCAGAGGTTCACAATTAATATCAAGTTATAACAGTGCAGTAAATTACCCCACACAAGAGTGCTAGGTCAAGGACAGAAAATATGCAAGTTTTAAGAAAAAAACGATTTAAAATTAAGTGCATTTTTTGATTTTTGATTAATTATTATCAGCTTACTTCTCATCTTTAAGCATACATCCTCAACACCTACCATTTCATGCACAGTGTTTATTAACTTTCTAAATGATGATACTACACTTCTCTGTTATTTTAGTTAAAACAAACAATTCACACTTATTTAAACTGTCATGAGAGTTTTTGTTAGTCCTAATAAGGTCCATGTAATCATTTGAAACAGAAGACTACAGGGCATATTGTAATACAAAATCCAAGTCTTTGGGTGAAATTTATTTTGGTACCATTTTAAAGAATGCAAAGCTTTAATAAATTTACATATGAAATGCATGATTTGATGTTTATTTTTCTATAGTAGTGCTATGAAATGATTCTTCACATTTTGAAGAAGCTGTGTAGCTGGCAAAATATACACCAAATTAAATTCATCAAAGAAAGTAGTCAGAGAACATAATTTGGATTCTGTAAGTGATTCATTTTGTTGTAAGATTACTGACTGGCTTCCAGAGCTGTCCAAGGTGATCTGATCTAAGATAAATTACATTTTCTTATAGATTACCAAGTGTCTGATACACCTACCATACTGAGAAGTGCCAGTGGGCCCCTGGCTAAAGGAAGTAAGATTTTGTTACAGGGTTACTAACTTTCATAGCCGGTCCTACTGAGATGTGTTGGTGTGCACCTCGGTTAAGAGAAGTAGGATTTGGTTACTGGGTTACTGATTGGCTTCAACAGCTGCCCATATTGAAGCATGCCAGTACCTATCTGAGCTAAAGGTAGGAGGAAAAACAGAAAATGCATGTTACAGCACCTCAAGTTATCATACATGTTGACTAGAAGTTGAGACAGTGAGATGCAAGCAAAACATATGTCAGAAAAGGATGTTTTATTTTTAATGCCGACACTGATATCTGGGTTGCACTGCAAGGCATTGTTTATAGGTTCTCCAATGTTACCCTTTATGAAGGAAGATGTTGCATCATCTGTTATGAGACTGAAACAATGTAGACATCAAGAAAGGTGTTCAGAAAGGGGGAGCCAGGCTTATCCATGGAATACTGTGATAGACACTCATTTGTGCAATCATCAGCTTTTGCAGAAGACTGGATTGCCAGTGTACCACGGATTTGACCTTTCCATGTCTTGGTAAAGTCTTGACATTATTGTGTACTTTATTTATTCATTTTGCATTTGTATACTAGGGAAAGACTGACTACGCAAGAAAAAAACTTTTTTAGTGGTGGCTTGGGGAAAAGAACTCTAATAACAACATGTTAAGAATGATTAAAGCAAGATGTTGATAGAACACAAACAATTTTAAATAAATACACCAGGGGTAGTTCATGGTATTAGCTGCTGCGTTGCACATCCCCCAGTTTAAAAAAGAAAATGAAATTGTCCCGGTCCCCTTCAATAACACACATCACACCAAATGACATTTGACGACCTTTATTAAATTTCCATAACATAGCTTTGATCACCAACTTTATTAATTACAACTATTCACGATATAATTGATTTTAAATACAGCATAACATCCGTGTAATGTTAATCAGGGCAGCGTACCTACTTACCCTGCCCTAGTAAGCAGCGTCCATACCTCTACTCACTTATTTACTTATGAAGCAGTGTCCCATCTCACTTCATACACCATACATTGAATTACCTTCCACCAAATAAGCACCATCCTTACTTCAGCTTGCTTATCTATTCAGCAAGCTTCCGCCAACTACTCATTTCTTTTCCCCAGATCCTTGAAATAGACATCCAGACATCAGAGGGGGAACAGAAGAGGGCAAGCCTATCCCTTTTCTCTGCCAACCAGCCTGACCAGGCTTTTCCCCCTCCCTTCTACCCAAAATTGTTCAATCCACTTCCCATAAAGGGAAGGGTCAAGCCAAACATCATTTGGTGTGCCCATCATCTGTAAAGCACCTTAGAATCCCGTCATAAACCCCTTTGCCATGCCATCACTGAAACACACCCAATGAAACTAAATAAAGTAGGATTACCATGACCCTGTTGTAACACCGGAACATCCACACACATACCCTTTTAAACCGCTGCCTTAAAAGCTGAAATCAGAGCTCAACCTGAATGTACTGACAGCCTATAACCACAACAAAACCCAAACTATAACCCCTTGAACTCAAAACGGCACCCAGTCAAACTAGTAGTAAGTCTCACATCCAAGACCCTGTTAACTGTAGCATATCACCTTACTCACCCACTACCCAGTTCTATATTTGCAACAACTCTATTACCATAGGGAACAGTCTAACTCCAGTTTTAATGTCCTACCTTAGCTGGCCAAAAACCAGCACCCCTTGCCTAGTTCCCAAAAACCCGCCTATGCTCAGCAACGAAATACTCTACATACCCCGTCATAAACACCCCCAATTCACTCATTACCAAACCATTCTTAAACCATTCTTAACCCCTGTTTGGCCCTGGCCTTTCCTCTGTAGAGCTCTTTCCTTATATTACCTATACCCCTAGTAGGCAACTAAGACCTGTCCTACCGCAGCCTTATACTGCACCCAAGCTTCCTTTACACCTTCTAACTCCCATGTAACAATGCACCCAGTTTTAAAACTACCCCACTAATTGCCTACCTACCATACTTCTTAAAACTCTACTTACAAAATTGACCCAAACACCAAGTGAAATTATCCCTGTGGTATTCTGTAAAACCTTAACCTGTTATGTAACATTAACACTATCTACTCGGGGGACAAATTTGTCACCCCGAAGACATCACCTGTTAGGAACAAACTCCAGCATCCTATCAACCACTGAATGAGTAAATACAACCACCCCAAGGTTCTTAAGAAAGCAAGGGTTGAACTTAACTAGCTTGCAAGAGCCATAGGGGTTTAGCCTAATAAGCCCTGCGCTCCTATGAATGTCGTGACTACTCATCCTATGGGATCCCCTCACTCCCCATAACCATCCCCACCCATTACCCCTTGGCCCCCCTACCTACCTCTTCCTTATTTGCCCCTATACCAATGCAATAATCAGCTCCCACTTATTAAACACAGAGCTCTAATATGTCTTAATAAAGTGATTAATCAGACCCACTTTGAGCCCCATTCAGGTGGCAAAACATCCGACCTATCAAAAACGTTACCTTTCAGATCCCCTTTCAAGCCATCACATGATGCTTTCTGCCCTCCAGCAATTTCAGTCAATAACTGTTGCCACCTTGAGCTCCCCATATGTAGCATCTTTGCTCGCCACTGCTTCTATCATACTTCGAATTCACTGTGCATCACCACCCCTGGAACTCCTGCAAGAAAGAAAAGGACATGTAAAACATCGGAAGTACATAACACACATTCCAAATAACACATTCCAAGACCTCTTCAAGGACAACTTTGCTTCACATGAATGGGGAGCCTGTTCCACAGATGGAGTAGTCTCTCTGGGATATATACCTATCCCTCCAGCAGGTCCTAGTTATATCACAGGCAAGCTTTAAATCTTTAAAATGGGTAATTCCGGTGCTGTTTGTTTTGTGGATATGCAGGAGGTCCATCACTAACCAATATAATGTAGAACCAATGGCAGCTTACCATGCTATCAATGGAACCCACTGCAATATTCTCCCCCTCTGTCAAATGTAATTATAACTTAGCACTCCCTAATTTTTTTTTTCCTGCTTAACATCCCCAGTTGAGGCTGTTAGTATGCTATACTAGGCCCTTAGGAGGTGTACCACGTTCTGTCTATCTGTTCCCCATTTGCTTGCCACCAACGGCAAAACTGTTAACACACATATACCTTACCTCTTAGCCCAGACAATATGGGCAATGAATTAGCTCAATCACAGGTGTATTTAGCCTTACTTACAGTAAATTAAAATGTTACATGTTTTGCAATCTAACTACAATATGTATAGCTGCTCAGAATGCGTCACCAACATCTTTCTTGCTGTCATTATTAAATCTTTTTTTTAATTTTTTTTCCTTTTTAATTAAAACTATCCTGCATGATTTAACAGTACGAGACCACCTCTGCCAAATCCAATATTATTCCCTTGTACCCATGTCATTCCCTTAATGGTTAAGCGGCCACTCACAAACGCAGTGAGCTGTAAGCTCACAAAACCCATAAATTGTCCCTGCGCGTCTGGTAGAAGCAGCCTAGCTCTAACAGGCCACGAGCCAATAGCCGGTCACCACAATGTCCTTCTAAGCCAGCAGATCACTTCTCACAACCCATCTAGAGCCGTATAGCATAACACCCGCTCCGCCCTACAATGAGTGTTGCGAGTGTTGATAACTAATACGACAGTAAATACTGCCTGCATTTTGACATACCACAGCATGCCTCTGTAATTCGCATTGCACCAAATCCCATCACCATCTTGATGCTCCCAATACGTTGTGGAATGCACTTCATTGATGTACCCTTACCAAACAGTTCAGCCACGCAAAATATCTATGCCACCTGACAATGTGTGTCAGTGCAACCAAATAACCAACGAGCCATACAAGGCTCTTCCGGAAAGGAAAATACACCAACCACCACTGAAATCACACCAAAATGCTACCCACTCTCAGACTCTTATACAACAAATTCTACAAGACCCATATCAACCTAATGCACAACAATATTTACCCATCAATTAATTTATTTAACACCTGTCTACAACAATTTGATTCATAGGTTCATAGATGCCCAGCAGGCCAATAACCACTAGGATCTCTCCAAGCCTAGCCATGCATCCCAAACATAACTCTAATAACAACATGTTAAGAATGATTAAAGTAAGATGTTGATAGAACACAAACAATTTTAAATAAATACACCAGGGGTAGCTCATGCTATTAGCTGCTGTGTTGCACATCCCCCAGTTTAAAAAAGAAAATGAAATTGTATTTAAATGTTGAGCAATTGTGAAAGTCAACCTTTAATTTAAACTGAAAATAAAGGTTATCTTTCTTATTTTCCTTCTTCTTCCAGGTTCAAAACTCTACATATGTGTATGTATGGAGTTCTGATAATCTCTGAGACTAAAAGAAAGAACTCTAAATTGGATTGTTCTGTTTGAGTTTCACTTATCCCACCAATGCACTCACTTGCTGAGAGCATCAGGAATGTCATTCAACACGCATCTTATCTGGTTGCTACTTCAAACAGCGAGGAGACATTTCCATTGGTTCAGACCACCTCACATAACAGAGAGGCAGCCTGAGACTGAACGTGAAAGACAGGGTAAACATTGGATGCATAAGCATGTGCCCAGGAGCAAGTTTTTTTAAATAGATTTCATTGTCTTTTCTTTTTTTACATTTGTTTAACTGACATCTGCCTGTTACTGTCATGATATGAAAAGGTAAACATTTATTAACATGTGTGCGCGTGTGTGTGTGTGTGTATGTATATGAGTGTTGGGGGGTGTACTTACATATGTATGTGTGTGGGGGGTATAGATCCTGTCAACTGTACCTGATTTTGCTGATGATCGCCATTTCAGTTTCAGACTTAGTAACATTCAAAAAAGCATACTAATGTATAGTTTGTTATTCCTGCAAGTTTCCTTTGTCCACCACTACATCTTTTTTCATTTTTTTTATTATTTTTTAATCTTAAACAAAGAGGTTGTAATATGCATGTGGAGAAGGCTTCACATTGTATGTGTGCCAGTTATTTTTGTATTTATTTATTCATCTGATGCAACCAAAATCTGAGGTGCACTGTCACAATCATACAAGTGGCTGCAATTGATGTTTTTGTGTGTGTGTGTGTGTGTGTGTGTGTGTGTGTGTGTGTGTGTGTGAGTGTGTGTGTGTGTGTGTGTGTGTGTGTACGTGTACATGCAAGTATACACATGGAGAGGAGTAGATGCTTTCATACCTCTCTTAATTTTATATAATACTGCTGAACTTTTGCCTAATATTTTGCTCTGCTCATTGTAAAGTTTGTATTTTATCTGACAACTCATTGAATGTTGCAGTCAGTAAATAATAATGACAGACATTTACATTTCAGATATAATAGCCTTAAAAAATGAATGCTGATGCAAAGCCTGTTATTCTAGCAATTTTCTAATTATATAAAGGCAAAAGTTGCCACTGATTGTGGTTCATTGTCCACCATTACTTTTAACTTTTTCCTTAATTCTTGAGCTAAGAGGCGAAGAGGTGTGGGGGTGTACAATGGCCTTGTCACTGTATTCTGACAGTAGTAATCAGAGATAATAAATTCCAGTGTAGCAGTTATGTATGTATTTATGCATTCATTTAATCCCAGTCAAATATCTGAGGTGTGCAGCCACAGTCGTACAAGTGGCCATAATGTGTGTGTGTGTGTGTGTGTGTGTGTGTGTGTGTGTGTGTGTGTGTGTGTGTGTGTGTGTGTGTGTAGAACAGGTTGCTCTGTATCTAAAATTAACAAGCTGGTTGCAACCTTTTCACTTTCCATCATAATATAACACCAGCATTGTACACAATAAGTAGATATCTGTGGCAGTCTAGGCACAAAGTGTGTGACAGGTACTGAGCCTTGGCAGAGTGTCGCACCAAGTAGGATTGCCATCTAAGTCTGCTTGATTCTCTAGTTGAGTTTTTGCTACAATTCCTTCTATGTCGACTCTGCATGTACTCCTCGTCTCTGTGTGGGTGTTATCCGTGTGCTTTGGTTTTGTTGCTTCTCCCAAACCCCCAGTTGTATAATATATATATATATATATATATATATATATATATATATATATAATTCAGTTACTTCCTGTAGCACCTCATCCTTGATTTGAAGTCACCAGCTGCCACTGAAATATATTACATGCGCTATACAAGAAAAAAATAGAAGATACTTATTTCAGTGAAGAAAAAAAGTTTTACAACTAACAAAGTTGTGAAATTGATAAAAGGTAATATAAAAGACTAATGGGAGAAGTTTTTCAACAGAAATATAAGTGTTTATGGTAGCAATAATGCAGGTGAAAGTATAGATGTGTTGAGTATAGCGTGAAGGATAAGTTGCTATTTTGTACATAATAAAGTTAGAAGGAGTAAACAGATATACTGGTAGCTATAGTTAAACAACTGAAGCAGCAGTGCATGGGAGGGATAATTGTAGATGTTCATCAATATGTATGTATACCTTTAAGAAGCTTTCTAGGGCCTGCACAAGTGTATAAATACTGAGCACATGCGAGCCTGACTACCATTTTGTAGTAAGCTGTTCAGATGTAAGCATGTATGTCTGTGTAGTCTGTCACTCAATTTGTTTATATTTGTCCAGCTGCTATCCATCCTGATGTGTTTCTATGTAATAAAGCATATAAACAAACTACCCCACCTGTTTGTCTTTAATGGTAAACCAAGATGAGTGACAGTAGAGTAGCACAGTAAAGTGGGGGTTATGTTTGCCTGTTGTGGTTGTGTATAAATAAAATACTAATCTGGTAGTTATACATTTCATTATGGTGAGCTATTAACCATTTGTTAGAGAGGATAACAAATCTAAGATTCCTTCAGCTGTAGTAGTAGAAGAGATTTGAATTGTTTCGAATTTTAAGTGAGATGTAGTGTTAGAGGGATTTTGTTCCAAAGCTTTGTGACAGTGAGAGTAGAGGCAGTTTCTGGCAGTATTATGGGATATAATTTGTAGAAGCAGAGTTTTATCGTTGGAGTAAAGAGCTTTGCCACATGACTATTTTTCTACTACACTTCGTAAGGATGGACATTTATTTGTATATTTAGTTTAATACTGGATATTTGGATGAAGTTGGTATATATATATATATATATATATATATATATATATATATATATATATATATATAAATAGTAAGGGTTCGTTGTGTGAGACAATCTCAAATGAGTCTATAACTTCTCAGAGAGCCAAAAAAGTAATGCAAATATCGGTTTTATTTTTTTTGTTAACTTTATAACACACTGCAGCTTGTAAGAAAATCATTTGAGAGGCATAAATCAATAAACTTGATTAGACACAGAGCAAGGACTTCTTCAATGCACTGTGAATGAAAAGGAGATAAAGAACAAAACTCCTGCGGTTATATAACAATGTATTGTTGTATTTCTTGCAGTGACATGAAAATCCACTTACTTATTTTCTTACTACTTTTTTCAGCCACTTCACTTAGTGTGGAGGGTAGAGCTGTATTCTTCCTTCATGCTCTCAGAGGAAATTTTTTGAATACCAGGACCAAGGAACTGAATATTCTCCAGCAGAAAAATAAAATGTAGAGGAGAGGAAGATTCATTAAGCGGTGAACCCCAACTATGGAACAAACTGCCCCTACAGATCAAACAGTGTGATACACCATCATTCTTCAAATGTGACCTAGATGACTGGATTGGCATCCACAAATACATCATGGGCTTTATAGGCCTAAACTTCCTGGAGAAAAGGAATATGATGGCCTAAAAGTGGGTTCTGGCAAGACATAACATTTCACAAAAATCAGCTGCCTTGAAATTCCTATAAATCTATGAAAAAATCTTTTACACATCATTGCACACAGTATAGCGATCAGGAAACATACATTTATTTGTTTTCTTCTTTTTTTCTAATTTATAAAACATACTTCCATGGTTTTGTCAGGAAGACCAATGAATGCCTCTGCCTGCTTTATAGGCATTAAGTCTGACATGGTTCGACTTAAACACTATATTTTATGGTTAAGGACCTCTCACAGCCATGTTTCAGTGACTGGGTATGTGTAATTTACTGTGATCAATGAGAGATCTTAAAATATTTCCTTGTATGAGGTTCATGTTTTAATGGGGTTATGGCTTCCTGATATGTAGTTAAACATTTTGTAGGTATATTCTTCAGACATTATGAGTATATAATGGTTGATGTGTGTATGTTTTCAGGGAGTGGCTACTGCTCAGGTTTAACCTCAATAGTCTAGAATGGATTCATATAAAGAAACTGAAGTCCTCCCAACCAAAACCAATTGGAAAAAAGTAACAAATGTCAATATAAATGACACCTCTAGAAATCAATGTTTACATGAAGTAAAATCAACA
The DNA here is from genome assembly GCF_019279795.1 of Protopterus annectens. NCBI lineage: Eukaryota > Metazoa > Chordata > Ceratodontiformes > Protopteridae > Protopterus > Protopterus annectens. Next base: position 816,407,858 of record NC_056744.1, read on the forward strand.
GAAAATCATCCCATGTATTGCAAAATAGATGAAAAAACACAGGAAAACTGCCGTTTGCAAGGGTGTTGTGGCATTTCAAACCTGCTTCATATTAATACAAATTCCATTTTTAAACACTCATGGAGAAATTACAACTCCATAGCTGTGGTATGCCTAATGGTAAGGTTCACGTTGATCATGGCTGACATCTGAAGCTTTCTGAAGCCCTTCATAACAAATTTCATTTAATAAAGATCCTTTGTTCCACCTGGATCCTTTCTAGATACACTTATACCTCTTCAACCCAAATCAATAAAAATATAAAAATTCCTTGGACTGGAAACAGTAAAACCAATTAAAATATGAAGCAAATTATGCCCTATAGTCAACAACACAGAGAAACAGTTCTTGTTTGGCATCTACTTCTCTGAAGTACAGTCCAACACTAAGGGACTCTGGCTAACAAAGTTTGCAGATGACTGCAAACTGGGAGCCATTATTGAATCCCCAAATGATGTGGATATTCTGCAAAAGGGCCTTACAGAAACAGATGCTTGGTGCCAGAGCCATGGGCTCAAGCTCAATGCTAAGAAATGTATAGTTATCCCCTTTGGGGAAAAAACATGTGCCCATGAATTACCACATAGGTGGCAGTACACTAAACACCGAAAGTATGATAAGAGACTTAGGGGCACAGGTGGACAGTGATCTCACCTTCGATAACCACATCGCCACAACAGTCAAGAAATCCTTCTGTGTGGCACACCTCATTACTAAGGGCTTTTCATCCAGAAAAAAGGAGGTCATTGTCCCACTGTACTCATCCCTGATTAGACCCATTATAGAATACAACACCTCGTTTGGTATGTACCTCTCAAGACATCTGCAACAACTGGAAAGGCTGCAGAAATACCTCACTAAAAGAATCGCAGGCCTAAAGCAGATGCCCTATGCTGACCGCCTAAAAAAACTCCTGCTATACTCTGTCACATATCGTCTACTCAGAGGCAATCTCTGCTTAACATACAAGGCCATGTCAAACCCAGAGCTGTTGGACATGCTACACTTAAAGAAATCCCAATCCCTCAGAGCCACACACTCCAGGGATCTAAACCTTGTCATTACAATAAACAAAACATGCTGGAGGGATAGGTTCCTGACCCAGAGACTCCCTAGACTCTGGAATAGACTGCCCATACATGTCAAGCAGAGCACCTGTTTGGCCCTCTTCACAAGGAACCTTGATGATTGGATTGGAGATAGGAAATTCACCCCAGGATCACATTAGTTGCTCTGCTAGACAGGGGCCCAGGGAAGTAAATATTGTGGGAAGAAATAGCCAGGAAATTGTTATGGCTAGGCTTGTATAGACCCTAGGGCCGATAGCCTAGTACCAACCTATGAACCTATGAACAGCAGACTGAAAACTGGAAAAAACTACAAATACTTTCCTGTAATAAGTATTTCATCTCAGATCAGTCATTGCAAAGACTTCATTGGAGTGTAGCAAAGACATCTTTCTTATGATTAATATGAGAGGAAATGCTTACTATAGTTAGATATCTGTTTGGTTTGTGATTTTCAGTTTTCCATTTGCCCTTATTGTTGACTCTTGGTACAGTTTGTTTCTTACAGTGCACCTCTCACAGATAATTAAGGTCTTGTTGGCAAACCATGTATATTGTGTGAGCTTCAGAATGTTCCTGCATTGTTTCCTGAGATAACCATACTCTATCAAATCTTTGAAAGTTAGATCACAAAGTACCTTCAAACCTATACCCTATCTAAAAAAAAACTGTCATATTAATCAAAACGTAGTGTTAATTTTGTTAATTTTGTTAAAAGTATGCTAAATTGGTAGATTTTGTAATGTTTTCTTTTTCACTAAATTGTGTGTTCTACTTTATGTTTATTTCTTCTTTATAGGACAATATTAGGTCATGGTACTTGATAGAGATTTTAAAAGTAAGCTGAAAATAAAATATACAGCTGTAAGAATACACAGTTAATTGGTGTGAAAGTAGAATTTGAAAATAAATGAATAATTAGCTGAAAGGGATAGATTTCACAATCTGATAACATAGCAATCACCAGTAAGAACAAATAAGATAGGAGTGGGAGGGGCCACTGATGTTAAATTAACATAACGGGAGGACAACCAAATGGCTAATAGACTTAGGATACAACAGAGACATAGCGAGTCATCAGTCTGCTCTGACAGATCTCACAAGGAACTATTGAACTGATTTTCTTTGTTACATTAAATAACATATTAGTTTCCATTTCTTTCCACAATTCAGATGCAGTTAATCTCCATAAGAATCAAGAGAAAAATAAAGTTTCCTTGCTGCCATAACTTACATCTTCTCTTCTTCAAGATAAAAAATAAAAAATAATGCTCTAAAAAAGCAACAGGAAACAGAAAAAAGCAATGCTAATACAGACAATGCAAGTAAGAAAACCAAAAGTCACGTGCTTACACAGCAGTCTGCTCTGGCAGCTGTCTCAAGAAAATCTGGAGCTAGTTGTTTTCCTTACCTTAAACTACAAGGTTATTTTCCTGTTTCCTCTACTATTAACATTAACTAGGTGTCAATAGGTCTCACAAGAAACAAAAGTTTGTTTTCAACCCTAAGATACAACCTTCAACACACACATCACTTCTAGCAGTTCTTTCATAAAAAACATGAACTGTCTTTTTTTTTTAACTAAAAAAACTTTTTTTCAAATCCTCTCTTAATTCTTTATCCCTCCAGGTCCAACAAAATGGAAAGTTAAGCTTGCTTCTTCCCTGGGCTAGAACTTTTAAAACTTCAAAATAATTGCCACTCTAGAAAGAAAAAAAACACAAAGAAAACAAAGTGTGCATACTACTAGAAGTCATATATATTTAAGAATCTGTTTAGACATTTTTGAGTGTGTGTTTGTGTGTGAAGCATATGAGTCTGCATGTGGACATACATACACTGTATCCTTTTCTCCAAACAGTCTCCCTCTACTCTCTTGTATTTGCTTTTCTCAGAATTACCTAGTTGTGTTCCAAATATCAGGCTTAGTGACAATTGCAAATAATGTATTTAGTTGTAAATAATGAATATATTCCAAACAGAAATATGAAATTTGACTTTGTTATTGCTAAAAAACAAACAAACAGACAAACAAACAAACAAACAAAAAACAGGAATAAGAGCTTTTGTCTCTTATACAAATAAACAAGATTTCTTCAGATTATTGCATAAAACATAAGATATATTAAAATACTGTCCCAACAGTAGTCATATGATAGAAATCTGCCAGTAGATTTCATTTGAATTCAAACATTAAAAAAAATGTTTAAAACAATAAATGACATATTCATAAACAATAGTCACTTTCAATTTTTAAGTATCCAGTTTCATGATAGCAAAAATGTATTCCCTTGCTTTTCTTCAGAAAATACTTAAAATGAATGCTTGTGTTAATGCCTGTGTTTTGGCAGGCATCAAAGAATATCTGTTATTTATATTCACTGAAATCAAGTTATCCATCCCTATCTACTTCTCTAATATCCTTCAGAACATAATTCAAAACATAAAATAATGTTTTTAGAACAACTGCATTTCACCAAATGTCTAAAAAGTGCATTGGCCTGGCCTGTTATAGCATATACGTGTTTGTACTTCGCTACAGTAATATGTATATTGTATACTATACATACACTGGAACGCTCATGTCATTTTTCTTTTGAAATATAAATATAATCCAGACCTTGCCAAAATGAAGGCATGCTGCATGAACATGAGCAATGGGCTAATATATATATCTGTTGTCCAATGTACTAATCATAGGAGACTCAATTGTCAGGCACACTGATGTCCCACTCACTAGGATGAACAAGGAGAAGGTGACAGCCAGTTGTCTATCAGGTGCCAGGATCCACCACATAACACATGCCCTCAGGTCACTCCACAACAAGTACAAATATGACTTAGTCATTGTCCATGTGGGTGTGAATGACTGAGACATACCTCCCTGGACTACATGAAAAGAGATGTGATGAAACTCTCAGATTATGTGGCCCAGGCATGTATGACCCTAGCCCTGAGCAGTATTCTATTGTCACCGAGAATGATACCACAGTATGAGCAGAAAATGATTGACCTCAACAATTGGCTAAGTTTCTGGTGTCATTATGAAGGCATCCAGTATCTGCCTGCCTGGGACAACATGATCGACAGACCTCGATGCTTTGCCAGAGATGTGCTGTATCTATCACCCCTGGGATTCCGGCTACTGGCTAAGCCTCTTGCCACCCCTATAGTGCCTTTTTTAGGCAGTGTTCCAAAGACCAAATTTCCACCATAACAGCTACAAACAAATGCAATGTGAGGGTCATGCTGCTCAATGCTAGAAGTCTAAATATCAAAACGCACTCACTTGAAGCTCTCATCAAAGTGGAGAATGTTGACATTTGTGATATAATGGAAACCTGGTTTAAAGAAGCAGAAAGCAACCCTGCGCTCCCAGGCTACAACTCCTTCCATACCTTTCAGCCTCAGAATACATCCAGAAGCTTCAAAGGTGGTGGTGTCTCCATATTCATAAAGGATATGCACACCTCTAGACTGGTAGCCCAGCATAATGCATCCAAGATACTTCAGGTACAACTAACACTGGGTAAGACAGCGATACAAGTCACAGCCTACTACAGAACCCAATCATGTCCCTAGACACTCACTGCTCATTCCTAAGCACCCTGGAATCAATCAAGGTCCAACCCAATACTCTCATACTGGGTGACTTCAACTACCCTTCTATCAACTGGGAAAACTATTAAAATACCAATGTACAGGCCCAGTGCTTCTTGTAATTCATCAATTCCAATGCCCTGGACAGCTCATTCTGACCTCCACTAGAGGAAGCAACATCTTCAACCTGGTTATCACCAACATGGGAGACCGTTGCTCCACACCTATAGTCCGTTCCTCCCTGGTTAAATCTGACCACAAACTGATCACCATGGAAATCTACATCTCAACTACACCCCCCCCCCACAAAGGTGACCACCCTGAGAAACTTCTCCAAAGCTGAATATGGGCTCTTAAAAGGTTAGGTGGCTAACTTCTCGGCCCTCATTCCAGTGGAAAATAGCTGCATGACTGCTGAAACATACACCAATGCACTGTACAAGCACGTAAACAAATGCATGGAACTTGCCATACCAAATAGAACCAAGACGCTCTCCTCCAAAAAAAGGAAGCCAATCTGGTGGTCCCCAGCCATTGATAAACTCTCACAAGACTGGAGAAACTCCCTTATCAGCCTCAACAAAAATTTGAGATCCCTTATCAAATCCTCTAAAGCCAGCTATGAAGGCAGAATTGCAGCTGACAACAAAAACAACCACAAAGCCTTCTATAGCTATATCAAAAACCTCCAAGGCAATACTCAGATATGCTCTGAGTTATTGCACAATAGTACCACCTATACTGAGCCAACAGATATAGCCAACATACTGGTCAACAGATTCAGTGCCAACTTTACCCGTCTCCTCCCCAAAGGCCCTATCACAATACCGGAAGAAAGCCTGGTACCCAAAATTTCTGCTGCACTGGTAAAAGCTGCATTGTCCAAGGCCAAGAATACAGCATACATGGGACCTGATAATATCCCTGGCTGCATTCTACATGTACTACAAAACAAACTGGCATCAAACCTGTGTGCCCTGTTCAATCATAGCCTTACCTCAAGCTTTGTCCCTAACGAATGCCACACTGCTACAGTCACCTCTCTCCATAAAGGGGGAGCAACTACAGACCCTGGGAACTATCGCCCCTTTAGCCTGACAAGTCTGGTATGCAAAGCTATGGAGCGCATCATCATGGACCTGCTTAATAAAGCTATAGGCAATCTCCAAACTCTTGACCCCACACAGTTTGGCTTTGTCAAGGGGAGATCCTGCCTGCTGAACTTGGTTGACTTCTTCAAGGCAGTCACCAAGGCTGTGGATGAGGGTATGGCAGTGCATACAGCCTACCTCAACCTGGCTAAGGCCTTTGAAACCATTGCCCACTTAGGTATCATTGATAAACTCATCAACCTAGGCATCAATCCTTATATCACTAGATGGATTACAAATTGGCTCACAGACAGGACCCACAGATTGAAAGTTGTGGATACCAAGTCAGAATGTCAACTGGTTAAGAGTGGAGTCCCAAAGGGCTTAGTCCTGGGCCCTCTCCTGTTTGACATCTACTTCTCAGAAGTCCAGGCCAAAACAGAGGGACTCTGGCTGACCAAGTTCACTGATGACTGCAAGCTAGGAGTCATCGTCAACTCTCCAAGTGATGCAGGCATACTACAAAAGGGCCTCACTGAGACCAGTAACTGGTATAAAAACCATGGCCTTAAGCTTAAAACCAAAAAATGTGTTATCATTCCCTTTGTAAAAAAACTCAGTTCCTACAAATTACCACATCGATGGGAGCCCACTGAACATTGAAGGGGCCATAAGAGATCTGGGAACCCAGGTTGACAGCTACCTCACCTTTGACCACCACATTGTCACTGTAGTCAGAAAGTCCTTCTATGTGGCACATCTTAAAACCAAAGGTTTCACATCCAGGAAGAAAGAGGTCATCATCCCTCTCTACTCCTCCCTCATTAGATCAATCATCAAATATAACGCCCCGTTTAGCATGTACCTGACCAGTCACCTGCAACAGCTGGAGAGGGCACAAAAGTACCTCACAGAAAGGATCCCATGCCTTAAACACATGTCCTACATAGAAAGACTCAAGAAACCTCAGCTATTCTCAGTCTCTTATCATCTACTTAGAGGTGATCTCTGCTTGACTTACAAAGCCATGTCCGACTCAGCCCTACTTGAAATGCTACACCTAAAGAAATTCCAGTCCCCCCATGCCACACACTCCAGAGATCAAAACCTCACTACTGCAATCAACAGAACATGCTGGAGAGACAGGTTCATCTTCCAAAGACTGCTCATACTCTGGAATAAGCTTCCCATTCATGTCAAGCAGAGCACCTTGCTGGCCCTCTTCAAGAGAAATCTCGATGAGTGGTTAGGTAACAGAAAGTTCACCCCAGGGATCACTCCAGTTGCCCTACTGGATAGAGGCACTGTGAACTAACATGTGGTGGCACAGCGCCAGAGCAATTTCTTTGGGCTAGGCTTGTAAAGGCTCCAGGGCCATTAGCCTAGTACACACCTATGAACCTATGAACCTATGATAAGAAGTGAAGGACAGTAATTAACCCGATAAGGCCATACCTCGGTGATTGTGTACAAGAGTACCTCCCCAGCTGTTTTGCACATAAGTGGGCATGGCTTGGATGTGGCAGTCATGACTGACATACCAAATGGCTGTGACATTGCATGCAAATAATGCATGATTGACTGCCATGCAGATTTGACAGTGACATACATTGGTAGTTGATTTACGCATACATGTACAATTGCGTGTGTTCAATTAATTAAATCCTACAGGTGTTCAATGTAAGATGTAAGAAAGGTTTGAATGGAGATCTCACAGAATGGTAGATTTTTCCTATCTCTTAATGTAGTGCGATCTTGGAGTTGGTATATTTAATTTGCAGGGAGTGTGGGAGCGCAGCCTTCCACATAGGGGGTTCATCAAAAACATTTAAAAAAAAAAACACTTGCAGTTATAATGCAGCTTCTTTATCATTAGGTAAGTCTAGTGCCCCACTGCAGCTAACATGCCGAATACCCAATGAATATTCATGCGGTCAATAAAGAGATCAACATAAATATTCATTTGTTATTTGAACACATCACTGGGTGTTGGGTGGTGGGCAGGGTTTAGACAAGACTTGCTAGTACTCTTGTACATGATCGCCCATACATCTACTGAGTGGCTTAAAATGGATCTTTAACCTATAGACTTCCCCTTTTTGCCTGTAGATTAATTAAAAGATATGCTACTTGTAATCTAAGATCACTGTGACATGAACCCCCTCCTTACTTAGTCCTTGGAACAGATTCATGGTACTAATTACAGAATCTCAGCACTAACCTTCTGCATGTGGGCAAGTAAGAGGTTCTCCAGTCTGATTCTCAGCTGGGGTGCCTTCTGTGCTGAGTCTGCATGTCCTCCCTTTGTTCGCATGGGTTTCCTCCAGTTTATTCCCACATTCCCAATACATGCTGAAGGTACACTGGACATTCTAAATTGGCCCTAGGTGTGAGTGTGTATGTGTGCATGTGCCTTCTGAGGATGAATGGGCACTGGGATGGCAGCTCGACACTGTAAAACTCTACTGCCACTTGTTCTGCGTACCGATGATCCACTGTGGTGACCCCTAACAGGAGCAGTCAAAAGGAGAAGAAGAAGACTATCTTTAAAGCTTGAGAGACACAAATAATAATTAAAACAAACCACACACAGCCAGCAGCACAAGATCTATAAACGCCTATCACATTTTGTCTATATTCAGCAACTAAAAATCAAAACCCGAAAAGAATTTTAAATAGAACATAAAAAATTGTCAAGACAAAAGTTGGTTGATCATAGATCCACCCAAAGAGTCCTGTTTGGTGCAGTGGGTTGGGGCATCAGGTGTTAAAATGATAAGTGGTGAGATCGATTCCAATTGGCGGTGGTATGGAGATCCAGTGCTGTTTATTATATGGCAAGGCAAGGATATGATCTCTAGCAGGCTAGAATTGTCCCAGTGTTAGGGGGTGTTTTAGTGGGTGAGAGTCCCACAGTACTAGGGCAGGGCCGGAGTCTGGTCACCATTAGCTTTCACCTCCTTTCAGTGCTAAAAAAATGAAGTAAATTTTGTTCCAGACTAATTCTAATGATCTATTTTGAATCATACTTCTCACCCTGGAGTCATCAAAATCTGGACAAAGGCTCATGAAAAGTAGGTACAACTGGCCAAAAATCTGGACCCATCAACATAAAATTTGCATGTATAATAACGTAACTCCAGCCACTCTAATGGAATTGTGAGATACTAGCATTCAAATAATTGTGAAAATGTTCCTCAATTTAACATTAACTCTGAAAATATACATTCACACAGAAACACCAAAGTCCTCTTACAGCATTAACAAAAATCTTAAGGGAAGTAGTAGGCAATAGACATGTAAAACATTTTGCAAGCTACTTTCTCCCTTACCACATTTCTAGCATATACACACTGATGTCACATTAACTGCACCCCTTACAGAAATTCATTAAAATAACATACATCAGTAACTGTAGCATATATAAAAGAACTGTGCACCTATTAATCATAACAGGAAACTAATGTCTGTCATAACAATCATTGGTATAACAAGCCACTGTTGCTGTCAGTATGTGGGTATCAGGTCGATCAGATCAATGGATAAAATAAATCTGATTTGGAAACCTTCTGCTCTTGTGGTTATGTAAATACCGATGTATGTTAGTAGCTTTTGTAAACAAATCTGGTAGCTGCTGATGCTTGCCACTGACTCATACCTGACTCATACCTGTAACTGTCACCTAAAGGCAGGACACTGGTGAACTGATAATCCTCCAAATTGTCTGTGAGTTACATAATATGATATATGTATTTAAGTGTGTGTGTGTGTGTGTGTGTGTGTGTGTGTGTGTGTGTGTGTGTGTGTGTGTGTGTGTGTGTGTCTGTGTGTGTGTGTGTGTGTGTGTGTGTGTGTGTGTCTGTGTGTGTGTGTGTGTGTGTGTGTGTGTGTGTGTGTGTGTGTGTGTGTGTGTGTGTGTGTGTGTGTGTGTGTGTGTGTGTGTGTGTGTGTGTGTGTGTGTGTGTGTGTGTCTGTGTGTGTCTGTGTGTGTGTGTGTCTGTGTGTGTGTGTGTGTGTCCTCTTATAGAGTGGCACTGTACCCATGATTTGTTTGTCTACCTTGCACCCACTATTTACTGTGAGAGGCTCCTGCTCCCTCACAACACTGAACGGGTTAAATTAAATATCAGAGAATGACTGAATAAAACAATAAAGTTTTTGGACTGTATACAATAACTAAATTGTAAAGCAGCAGTGTTGTACTCATTATATATGTAGAAGCTGTAGCAGTATTGCTCTTTAAGAGTACAGCAATGTGTGCTTAAAATATACCATGTTAAAAATATTGTAAAAAGTTTCATGGAATGTGATGCCCTGTTAAATGTCTTGTTTTATTAAGCAGTACAAATACCACATATATGTAGTGAAACAGCTATGATCAACACTGAAATATGATGGAAAACATTGGGTTGATAAGATACCAACATCAAGAGTGTGGTATCTTGGAGAATTAAATTTATTCTGTGGTACAGTTATCTCAGACTTGTAGCATGGGGTGTGGAGGAGGCCCTTGTTGTTTGCAGTATTCCTCTTTTATAAGTGCATCACTTAGTGTTTTATGTAACTTCAAAACAATTCAAAATAATAGTTTCTAAATTTAAAGCATAATAAATTGGTACTTTCTAAATTCTGCAGTCCCATACCTCTCAACCTCTTAGCACAAGAAATGAGGTCAAAGACTAGCATAATGGAAGGACAAAGGCCCCAAAATAGGGACAGAATTTAAAATATTGCTCTTATAAACTTAGAAAGCTGATAGAATAATAGGATTTGTGTTAGTATGCATTCCATGAGGATGTGAAGTCTGAAACACATATATGTCATTATTTAGTGACTTCAGTCCTCCGTGATTTACCACAAATTTTATGAGAAACAGACCAAAACTATGAGGCTAAATTTGGACAGTTGAGAGGTATGTATCTCTTACACACACACACACACACACACACACACACACACACACACACACACACACACACACACAAACACAATCTCATACAGAAAAACAAACCGCCAGTTTAACTAATACACATACTCATACACTCATACACTCACTCACACTTACGTCGGCATGGCTAGTTTAAATTCCACAGTAAGTGTGGACTGAGTTTACATCCATAGCACCTTAGTAGTCACACTAGCATTGAAGTTGCTTTCTTCAGTCCTAAAGCAGACGTTAAATGCTTCATTTTGTGGCGGCCACTTCTACTTTTTATTAATATTGTACTTAAGATACCTAGTATTTACAAACTTTAATTATAACACGTACTCTTGTAGATGACAGTTAAAATATCTTCCCATTCTACTCATGGACTTACTAACTTGCAGCTGCTCTATTACAACCGGGAGAGAATGCATGGCTATTAGTTTGTAAACCCTGTAGGAGCTGCACTCATATTATTTTAATGCAGCACCACACTTGTGCAGAATTCTGTGGTTATGTCAATCAAGTACAGCTCTAATTATTATCATTATTAGTTGACTGCAGTGTCTTAATCTTTCTCAAATATGTTTTAATTCTTGATATCCTTCAGAAAATGCACACTAACACAAAACGTGTCATTCTAAAACCTTTCTAAGTTTATAAGTGCCCTATTGAAAATTTGTTCCTGATTTCAGACCATTGTCCCCCTCCATACATTATGTTTGGCTAATGGCTATATTTAACATTTTTTGTGCTGAGATGCTGAGCAGTATACGAGTTCTGCAGGCTGCCAGCTCTTAAACTCTGTTTCTTTACATCGGGGAAACATCTGAAACACAAACTCTCTAACATGGCATCCACCTTACAAACAGCAGGATAGTATGCAATTGTTCCTACCAATTATTCCTGATTTTGCCTTTGTTTTTTGCTCTGCTTCTCACAAATGCTTGATTTTCTGTTAAATTGTTGAGGATTTCAACAATTCTGCATATCTTATTTTTCAGAATGCATACTGACACAAAATCTGTAAGTGAATTAATATAGTAGATGCCTAAATCTAAATCCTTATACCACTCCTCCAGCATTATCTACATGTGGGTCATGAAATCAGTGACATTGACAGTTGTTCCTGTAGCCAGTAAGGAGTAGGAAATGGTCCTCCTTAAAGGAGAAGACACTGGTTCCAGTGCCCTTGTCTGCAGGTCAAAATTGGGATTTAAAGGGGGCAATCGGAATTCATGGCACCCTATTATTCCAAGCCCAAAACTGGGAAATACTGAGGAATTCGGTACAGCTGAGAGGTATGTTATGAATGCTACGAGCTATGAGTTGTAATTTTTTATCCAAATTGCTCCTCCAAAGTCTGTATTACCTCCTGACATCTGATTACTATCCATACTATCCAGGGCGCCCGGACGTTTTCCATTGCTGTTTAGGGGGCAATATTGCTCATGTTGAGAACCACTGGTTTAAGCAAATGTAACTGAAAAGTAAAGCACATTTATAGTTACTAAAAAGGTAATATATTACTATTACTTGATTACTGTTTTGAAAAGTAACTAGTTATATTACTAGTTACTAGAAACTGTAATATATTACAGTAATATATTACATATTGTAATATATTACTCCCATCAATGATATATGTATTGTATATATTGAATATTTACTGTGTATGCTGCATTTTTAACCACTTTATCTCCCTTGTCCTGCAGTTTTAAATACATTTTTAGTTAGTGTCGATAATTTGCTATTAAAACATTAATGTGCTATTTATTACTACGCATGCTTCCATTTGAAAATGTCATCTTTGTTATCCTTTGTCTACCGTACATTGCTCTTGTGCCAAGACTGACCACACCACACACACACACACACACACACACACACACACACACACACACACACACACACACAACCATAATTAATAGCAGCATTCAGTAATTCTCTGTCATAATCTTACATGTCAAGTCCATGTCAAATTACCACTGACATATATCAACATTTATTTCTGCTACAGCTCACAACTCCAAAGCTGGGGTTAAAAAAAAAAGCAATAAATACAAAATCGTTAGCTAAGTATTATAAATTAAACCATCTAATTCCAGAAAGAAAGGAAACAGCAATGAATCAGTGATATAAGGGATATCCATGAAAAGGCAACTCAATATGACCAATTCTTGATTAGAAAGAAAGTAAATATGGAATAAATTACAAAGAGAGAGAGAGAGAGAGACACACACACACACAGAGTTTAAATCATTATAGAAAAGATGGATATAAAGTGTGATAATTATTCCAGCCTAGCCTAACAGAAATCTGCTGCCTTGCAAAATAGAGAGAAAGGAATGTTATGAAACTGGAGATTTGGGGGAAAACATTAAGCAGCAGTCTGGGAGGTCCCAGGATGACAGTTCTAAGGAAATGTAAATAAATAAATTACCTCATTGTAAAGGCTATTGCAGTAACTATGGAATTGTACTGTTTTCTGCTCTTACATTACTGAAATAAACTTGCCAATAACCATTTAGCTGGTAATGAGACACTTGTTATTACCAGTGAGAGTACAACATTCATTACTTCTGGCTTCTTTCCACAGAATGGTGTTAGGAACAGGATTTCATGAGCCTTTTTTCTCTTTAACCAGCAAGATGAACAAGTGCTGTTTTTAAATAATAGATGATGTTTCATCATTATATTAGGCTTTCTGCACCACCGAGTGTGTTGATAACTACAACGTCTGCTGTCTGAACCCTTAGTTTTCCCTCTATTCCTTCCAGTTAAGTACTACAGTGGATAGGAAAATGTTAAGATTGGGAACTAGAATTTTGGGTTTGAATTCCGGAATGTCTGTGTGCATACCATATGTCCCTGCATAAGTTGTTTAATGTATTTAAATGCTCAGTAGAAGGGAACTTTTTTGAGACTATGCTGCTGTCAACTCATATCTACTGGTCTTTTTGAACGTATGAAGTAGACAGATGTTGCATTGCTGGTGAAATTAGTGCAAGAGTTTATAACTGTGTGCTATAAATTAAAAGATGAGCACTGAACCTGTTTCATTGTCTGGGTAGCACTACTTTTGAAATATGTAGCACTTCACAAGAATTTACCTCCAGGTCTGTCACTGTACCCACTGTGCAAGATAGCTGAAGAGAGTATATTATTTTATAAATAATCAATAAATATACAGGTGTTGCAGCTTGTAATTTATCATATCATAGCATTTCATCTACTTTAATGACATAACATTTCTTTTCATTTAAGGACACAAGGAAATGTAGCACAGTGGTAGAGGCATTGATTTGCAGAACTAGATATGTCTGAATTCATTCAGCACCATCTAAATAGTGTGCAACCGTGAGTAAGCCTTGCAATTTCCTTATGCTTCTAAATGACCATGGAACAGGAGACACATAGTAAGGACTGCTTTTTATTTAATGTTACTTATTACGGCATTGAGGGACAAAGCCCTTAATACAGAGTCGATATAATTTCTTCAACAGCTTAGGTTGTCGAATGCTCAATGATCGAGACCTAAGTATCGAAGTTTCAAAATTGCAAACGCCCATATAAGCAAATTCTTTCCTCAGGAAAGAATTCGCTTGGCAATTATCAGGGATTTGCCCTTTCCCGATCTTGGAGTTGGTATATTTAGTTAGGGGGTGTGTGGGGGGCACAGCCCCCCATGTCAGGGGGTGAAGCCCCCCACTATATTTAGGTTGAAAAGTTAATTTTATTTCCAGACGGCTTAGCGAATTATTCACGTATATGGCCGTTCGCGAATTTGAAACTTCGACGCTTAGGTGTCGATCATTAAGCATTCGACAACCTAAGCTGTCAAAGAAATAATATAGACCCTTAGTATAGCCCATGTGACTTACATTTAATTAGCAGAGGGGTTATCTGGTGGAGCTAGCCTAGGAAGGTGGGAGTGGACAGCCAGGTATTACACTGCCAGATATTTCTTCTACATCTCATGCACACTACATCCATACCAGTAGTCAACTTAGTGTCAAGAGTTCACTTAAGGCATTTCTTTGGGATGTGGAAAGAAACTAGAGTACTTGAATAAAACTCATGTGACCTTAGAAGGACATGCAGACTGTATGCAGAAGGTCAAGTGAGAATTAAACTAGAGAATCTCTTGCTGTGTTACTCACTGAACAACTATGCTGTCCCTAAAGGTGATGCTACCCCATTATTGTAGGGTATACATACACTGAGGCCCACAGCATACCTTGGGCCAATTTAGCATTGTAAAAAAATATCTGCCACCATGTCTTTGAAATGTAGGAAGTGAAATAAAACCCTACCAAAATATTACAAAACCACAAGGAAAACATACAAGCTCCACATTGAATGTATCCTGTAGGAAGATTTAAGCAGAAAAGCATAGTCTGTGAGGAAAAAATGCTATGTTTCAACAGAGGTGTGTTAACTAAGGATTCAAAGCTCTCTTTACGTCAAAAAATGGTGCTCCTGTTAAGTAAACATTTTACCACATTTCAGTAACTGACACTGTGTAAATTGATGTTAAGGTATTGAAACCATTCTTAAACCCACACTGGCAGTGAGTGAGAATGCCACGTGAATCCACAGATTGACTAAAATGAAAATTTCACACACTTTTACTAAGGGATGTGGGTTATCAGTTGGATAGTAAATAAAAACAAGCACCAGACTCCGGAAACGCTCAGTAAAAATAATGTTTTTTTAATACTCCACAAAGCTTTCAGGTAAATATTCCCATCTTCAGCATAATAACAAAACAGCATTCAGCATGAAAGACTTCAATTTATGCAATAATTAAAAGTTCATATGACATAGCCACCAATGAAACTCAGCAATTAATATTCTCATTCAAAAAGAGACAATAAAAAAAGAGAAAATAAAAAACATTAAAGAATAAAATGTGAACTATTATAAGAAGCCAAATCATTTAGTACACGTATGTAAACTATTACTAATGCAAACAATTCTGCTTCATTAACGCTGGCATTTATACCTGGTTCAGAATCAGCTTGCAATTGTGTGATCCAATTATATTGAGAGACCTCAAGTCTGTTATTTAAATCTCCACCTCTAAAGTTTTTAGAAATAATTTGTATGACCCTAAATCTAAATGGATGGTTCCTCTTTTTCTCCATAATGTGCTTGGCCAAAGCATTCATCATAACACATCTCCATATCTCTGAGATATGTTCAATAATACGATTCTTAAGCTTATGTGCATATTTGCCCACTTAAAATGTGGTGCAACTAGTGCACGTAGCTAAGTAAACAATGTTCACAGTATTGCAAGTAGCAAAGCACCCAAATTTAAATTTTCTATTCATCTTAGGATGAATAAAATTATCATCAGTTATTATATGCTTACAGCTCACACAATGATAACACAGAAAGGTTCCAAGTTTATTTGACCTAAATTTAGTTACATTATGTGACACGTTCTTGTAACACAAACATTTGCTAAATATGGTATCACCTATATTCATGTCAGAAGATACAGCAAATCTGCTTGCCAACAAATTTGGCTTATATTTCACCTCCCCATCACCCCCAGTTCATCCCCAAGAAATACCGTCCACCACTCCACCGCCAATTATCACCAAAGAACAGGCTGCCACTGTGCTCTCTAAAGCTAAAAACACAGCTTCAATGGGGACTGACGTTATACCAGGTTGCCTCTTATAGAGCTTAAATCAGGTCTTATCACTCCCATTAGAATCTCTGTTTAACCACAGCCTCCAGACTGGCTTTGTCCTGACATAGTGGAGATCAGCAGCAGTCATTTCTCTGCATAAAGGAGGACCATCTACTGACATGGAAAAGTACAGGCTAATAAGCTTCACTAGACTTATATGTAAGGCCATGGAAACAATACCCCTGGACCTGATAAATAATGACATGGGAAACCTCCAAACACTGGACCCGACCCAATGCAGAGTTGTCAAGGACAAGTAATGCCTAATGAATGTGGTGGACTTCTGGAGAAAGTCACTAAGGCCATGGATGAGGGTAAAAGAGTCCATACTGCCTACCTTGACCTGGCCAAGGCATTTGACATAATTCCCCATTCAGGTGTTATAAATAAACTCCCAAAACTGGGCATAAATTCCTACTTCACCAGATGAATGGCCTATTGGCTCATGGACAGGACATGTAGTTAATGTGGGTGAATCCATATCCAACAAGAGGCCAGTTACTACTGGTGTGCCACAGGGCTCTGTGCTGGGACCACTCCTGTTTAGACATACTTTTCTGAAGTCAAGACTAATGTGGAAGGCCTCTGGGTGACAAAGTTTGTTGATGACTGCAAGCTGGGGGCAATCACTGAATCCCCCAATGATGGATATATCATTCAGGAGGGTATCGATTAGACAAATGACTGGTGTCATAATCATGGCCTAAAATTAAATGTGAAAAAATGCATTATCATACCCTCTGGGAAGTCAAATACTCCTGCCAATTACAACATCAATAGCACACCACTAAAGGCAGATACAGTGGTGAGAGACCTAAGCACGCAGACAGATAGTAGCCTGACCTTTGACCACCATGTGTCCACAGCAGGGAGGAAGTCCTTCTAGGTGGCACAACTTATTAGTAAAAATATGGCATCCAGATCCAAGGAAATTATAGTCCCACTATACTCAGCCATCATTAGACCAATAATAAGAGTACAACACACCATTTGGCATGTACTTGGCTAGGCACTTACAGCAGCTGGAGTCAAATCAGAGGTTCCTCACAAAGAAAACACAAAGTGTAAACAAAATGTCCTGTGCAGATGACTAAAAGCCCTATCCCTTTAGTCTGTCTCCTATAGACTTATTAAGGAGAGACTTGTGCCTGACCTACAAGACAGTCACAAATCCAGCCCTGATGAGCGGCTACATATCTGCTAGTCAAACAGCAAAAGGGTCAACAGGTCTAGGGATCTAAACTTCATTACTGACTCAAACAAAACATGCTGGAGAGACAGACAAGTGCCTCAGACATTACCCCTTCCTTGGAACAGGCTTCTTATTCATATTAAGCAAAGCCCTTC